>NC_081448.1:3156646-3237152 GCF_007210705.1 Tigriopus californicus
TTGGCAAGCCTGGTCATTCATCAACCCAGAAATCCAAGGNAGCTCGTTGAGGTTCGTTCTTTTCCTTCCTCTTCGGTAGAGAAATAAATCATAGATCCACGAGAAGCTCCATAACTCAAAGAGATTTCCTTTGTTGAATTACGCTCGTATGAAATCTTGTATGAAAAACGTAGGGCTCCCATTTTGTGTAGGTAACACCCCTTTGCGAAATAATGTAGCGAAAAGAGGCATGGAATGAAGAGTCGACAATTTGTCGGGCACTTTTTGAACGTTCTTGAACACAATGGATACATATATACTCTTTGTCTTATCCACCTCTTGAGACGAGTATAATGGACAAGTTCCTGAAAGTAGATCATGATTGGATGCAAAATGAAGCGCAGTGACAGCAGCAATTGGGTGTGTCACCGTCTCAGATCGTGTCATGTAGGCCCGGGTTTTTAATCCTTGAATAAGCTAGCTTAGCTTTTGCTTTCATCCTTAATAGGCAGTGATATATTGCACTCTTGTTCGCGTATCGTTCAGTCCACATCATTCTTATCAATGGGTCGACTCACATCGTCTTCTTCATCTACATCACGGGTTATGGTGATCTCGTCATCCGAGTCTTCATCTCGACTGCCAGATTGTTCCACGTCCGAGTGATGATCTTGGTCGCAATGCACAATCTTTGACGTCCTCTTGGCGGGCATAGTGGCGTATTTGGCGTCAGTGCGTTTGAAAGCAGGTGCCTCGTCACAAGTTGAGAAGGCCTCTTTCTCCACTTGGGCCGTGGAATTCGAGTCGGAGTTGCGAATGGCTGCGGTTTTCGCGCGGGCCGACCGATTGCTGAGCGGCGCCGCAGGGTTGGAGGCGGTAGGTTTAGCTTGATTGGAAGCTGTTGGGTTGGTTTTCTTCTTGTAAGAGAAATCGGGCATGCGGAACACCCAATGATCTTGGGTCGAGGACCCGGAGCTACTACTCGAGGCGGATGAGGAGTTATTGGTTAGAGATTGTCGTTGGTAGAAGAGGATGTAGGCATCCTGCGTGACCACCTCCTTTTCTAGAATAGGCTTGGTGTGCATGTCATCGAAGCAATACCACTGGCCGTCGGTGGGATTGCGACAATAGGCCGTGTAGTGGCCTCCTTGGAGGTCCGATCCGTGGTGGTTGCAGACGGCATACAAATCGAACATGTAGTCGTCGTTGTTGCGATGAATGGGAAAGCGTTTAGGGTGTCGCCATGGCGAAAGTGCGGTTAACATCTTCATGGTGTTCGGACCCGTCTCGGAATTAGGCGGTGCTGTTGGAGGAGGAGGAGGCGAGGATGAAGGCCGCTCTTGGTTGGCACCGGTCGGACTTGGGTTCTTCGTCACGTTCGGACTCATGTCGAAGCCTTCAAAGGGAAACTCGACCATGGTGGTCAACTTATTGGTGCTGGAGGAGCTCTGTCGAAAGCGTTTCAAATGAACCACGAGCACATCGGGCACAGACCATAGACCCATGCGCTTGACCACCTCCTGCTTCCGATTGCAGGCTGGACACAACCACGCGTCCCCGAGACCCAATTTCTCGGCCGAAGTGTATAAACTAAAGCATTCTTGTAAGGATACACTCGAGGCCTCTTCGGGCGACTTTTCCACCTCTTTGACACTGGCGTGTTCTTCAATCACATCGGTGTCGTCGTTGATGATTTGGCTCTTGGCCGGAGCGTCCCACTCCAGGATCAACTTGACATGAGCCGGACTCCCGCCCTCCTCGAGCACACACAAATTCAGGGCTTGTTCCACAGCTTCAGTGTACATGGGCAAATCCACTTGACTGTCCAAATAGGCCTTCTCTTCGAAGCCGTCCACCACGCGGATTTTGAATAGGGGAACCTTCTGGGCCGAGATGAGGATATCGTCATGAAGAATCGGCGACATCTCCTTCATGAGGAGTTTTTGCAAATCTGAATACAGGACTTCACGGGTGACTTGAATGGCGTAGGGGCTGCCGAACCGCTTTTCAATGGGCCCCTCTTTGAGAACATTGACCCAAGACAGCACCACATACGCCCCATCATCTTCTGTGGCCAGCTTGAACTGAGGCACTTCCAGACAATACAAAGGGGCGGCCTTGGGATCTTGAAGCACGGTCACCGACTCCTGATCACGTAACGTTCTTTTGAAACCGAGCTGGTCGATCTCGGTGAGCAAGATTTGTCCCGTCTCGATCCCGGTGTCCTTGGCCAACATTTGGCGGAGGTCGCCTATCGTCTCCTCCACCCCCACCGTTAGGCCTAGTTTGACCTGTCTCGGGGACTGGTCGATGTAGAGTACAATCACAAACACAGGTATCAACTGTTTCTGGGGAATGGGGAGGGACACGCACAAGAACGGATCGAACGTGTTGCTTTGTTTCTCACAAGTGGGACACGTCAGAGAGGAGCGGAACTGAGCCTGGAACACGTCCATGACGAAGCTGTTGTTGCATCGCATGTAGTTGGCCAGAGACTCGGCGGCCAACACCTCGTCCGTGCGCTCGCCATTGACGCTCTTGAAAGTCTTGTACTTCCTCTTGGTGGCCGTGTTGAGATCTTCATGAACCTGATCCAAGAGCCACAACAGGAACTCTTGGGCATCGTGCTGGCTCCCTCCCTTGTACTGACTGGCATGCTTGTCCACGAGAGACTTGAACCGGATTGAAATCTCGGGGTCGTACTGTAACGACCACAACGACTTGAGCAAGGTGGCCAGTTGTTCGGTGATCTCCCCGCGATTGGGCTGCTTGTTGAACGAGGTCACGTTGGGAATACGGCGCTTCCGCCGCAGATCTGACTTGTATTGGTCCAGTACGAAGTATTCGGCCAGAATGTCCGTGTAGCTCAAGCATTGGAGAATGGCATTGATGAAGCACGTGTTCCCGTGGTTACGGATCCCCACCACTCCCGGCACTTTACCCTCTTGATCGAAGCGCCGTTTGATCTCCGCAATGCGCTCAATCTCAGCCTCGGCCTTGGAAGAGCGACCCTTGGGCGGGATCTGCTGGAGCTGAGACACGACACGGTTGAAGAAATTTCTCACAGATTGAGTACGGGCAAAGTTAGGCCGGGCTCGCGGGCTTTGGTCCCTGGATCGCCCGCTGGACTCCTCATTGGAGTCCTCTTCAGTCTCGGAAGTGGCAATGGGCGCGGTGAGTCGGACTTTGGACTTCTTGGACTTGTTCACCACGAACGGATTTTTGGGCAACGTGATGGACCGTTTCAAGCCATGTCCCTTGGGTAAATGCGGCTTCAAATGGTAAGGCCGTAGTCCCACCAAGCGATGGGGCAGGGTACGAGCCTTGGATCCGCCTCGTCTCCGGTCCCTATCGTCTTGAGATGGGCTCTCATCCGGACCCTCTCCCACATCTTCAGTCTCTTTACACGCGCTCAACCGATCCGACGAGGACGGCCTGTCCTTGGGCAAAATGGGTGTGGCCTCAACCCCATTGAGAGCCGGGTCTGACAGGGATTTGACCGATCGAAGGCTACTCGACTTATCCTTCTCGGCCATAATGAATATTCAAGTCCCACTCTCACGAGATGTTCATGATCGGGGTTCTCTTAGTCGGTGATGGTGATTATTATGGTCCAATTCAATGCCTAGGACTGTGGCTCGCCCTTCAAAACGTGTCTCCGTTGATCCTTCCTCCTTCTGTTGTGAGTGGGGAGTGTGAAGTGGGGAGTGTGCACCCACCGGACTGCTGCCAGTCCAAGGAAGGCAGGCCAGTAGGGGCGGGTCACTCACTGTACTCAGGGCACACAGGGATGATGCCAGCTTCTGGTTTGATCCTCTTCGAAAGGTGCGTGTCTGTGCGTGTTTAGCTGGGTGGGTGGCTATGATCTGAAGACCAGTGCTTCCAGATGAATGGAGGAAAAAAAGCGCCATTTATTAGCTGAAAATTGACGGACAAAGCGTGAGCTTAGTATTAGGGATTGATGGCATCACCATGGCACTATTTTAACCTTAAATTTGAATCAAAATGGGTGATTTTAGTTCTCTGTGTTGAGTCCTGTTTTGGGACTGGTTTGTGGCATTATCAACACTTCACCTTTTTATTGAAGGCATGTAAGTCTTCTACTCTAGTATCGAGTTTCTATACTGCAGTGCGTTCCAGAAATATTTTGTGGTTTGTCTAGCATGTTTACCAATGCAAATGATATCTCGCTCTGAAAAGCCTTCAAAGAAGGAAGGGGCCACTTTTTCCATCTTTTAGAATGACTTAATACATTAGATTATAGATATCAAGAGGGGTTGTTGAAAGCGCGAAGATGGTCAAACATAAGCGCTTGACGCCTGTCTCAATTTTTCCGCGCCAAGCTTGAATGATAAAGGCAATTCCTACGCAAAAGCGGCAAAATATGGAGTCACTGCTCGAGACAGATAGGAATGTGTGTGTGTGTCTGGCGGCGGCTGGGCTCTTGCTCGAGGAAGGGCTGGGTTTTGGGCCGAGATTTGGGGGCTGAGAATTACGTTCAGTACTAAGACTTCAATCCTGTTATCCATGATATAAAAGACCACTTTGAATTGAACAACTTTTTGCTCGAAGGTTCTTGAAGCTATGAGCCATGTTAAGACAAGTTGCCATTTGGGGAAATGAGGCATTTTTAAAGAGTGCGAAGTCTGCCTTATCAGCCGGAAGGTTCTTTGGGCCACATTGAGGATGACGCCGCCAGGAAGGATTGAGGGTCGGCCTGAAGTTGCGGTGGGCCTTGGGCCTGTCTCGACGCTCGGTTAACATGGCTGGGACATGTGTAAAATTTTATGACTCACACTTAATGCCCACATCAAAACGTACATAGGGAATGAAGGAAACGTAGGGACTGTATGCATGCATGAGCGCATTCTTGGAATAGTTTTTTGGCCAATGGCTGGCAAAGCAGTTCTTTTTGTTCGATAGCACCGCAAGAACTTCATGGAAGCTAAAAATTAGAGCACCAATGCTTTTCCTCTATTAATGAGACTAGGAAAGAGAATGGCAGGGCTATATTTCATCAGAATTGTTCATGACCAAGTGTAATGCAAACCTGCGGTAAAAATTGATTTCCGTGCTTGGGAAAACTCTCGAACGGTGGTGGCAACTTAGTGGCACCAAGCTTGCTGCCTCGACCTTGGCTTTTATGGCTCCATGTAATTACATTTCGCATTTATTGACAGTTTCGCTTGGGACCAGAGGGACAGACAGACAGACAGACAGACAGACAGACCCGCTTGCGAGGTCGTGACCTAGTTGTTCATCACCATGCCAATGAATTGCTCTTGCATGCGAAATTGAAATGAGCCTCATGATTTATGTTGCTGCATGCAGAGTGAATCTTTATTGCACACACCCTTCCAGGGCAAACACGATGCTGTACAAAAAACGACCAGTTCAGTTCGCTAGCCGTTCCATTGGAACAGAACGTGGCATAGGATCAAGTACAAATTAGCAACCACTAAACTGAGCAACATGATGGGAAATCCCACCTTGAAAAAGTCCATGAAAGTGAATTTGTAGCCATGCTGTTCAGCCACACCGGCACAGACCACGTTAGCGGAAGCGCCGATCAGGGTTCCGTTTCCGCCCAAGCAAGCGCCCAAAGCGAGGGACCAAACTAAAGGCTGAATAGGGAGTTCAAGGTTGGAACTATTGGCTAGCCGAGTAATCACCGGGATCATCATGGTGGTGAAGGGGATGTTGTCGATGAAGGCACTTGCGAGGCCTGAGACCCACAGAATGATAGTGATTGCCACCAAGAGTTGATGCTCAGGAGGCACAATCGTGATTACTTGTTCCACTAGGCCACCGATCCATCTCAGTAATCCCAGTTTGTCCAGAGCTTCCATGACCACGAATAAGGTGGCGAAGAAGATCAGTGTGGACCATTCAACGCGGGCAAAAACCGATTCCACCTCGGCCTTGTCGGAAATGATCAGTAGGGTCAGTGCGCCCAGAAAGGCCGTCCACCCGAGACTGAGATTGAACTGGGGAAAGTTCTCCATAAAGAACAGCCCGATGGTGAGGATCATCACGATGCTCGATTTGACCAGGAGCCACTTGTCGGTGATCCGACAATTCTCGCGCAACTCATCCAGACCCCTGGAAGTGATGTAGGCACTGAAAAGGGAGGTTCGAGATTCGCGTTCCAAGAGGTGCTCTTTTAACTCTTGGATCTTCAGCTCAATGGCGGTTTTCACTTGGGCCTCTTCTCGGGTGTAGTTGGGCATGCCTTGAGCGGTTCGCTTCCAAATCTTGATTTCGTGTTTCAAGTCCTTTATGTCCTGATTTTCATTCTTCGATGCCTCCATCTTCCCATATAAAAGTCTGAGAAATCCCAGGCTGAGAACGAAGACGACCACGGTGCACAACGTCATGTGAGCGGTGAAGGTCAGGAAGGTTACGCCCCTCTCTTGAATGCTCGGATTGGAAGCGATCAACACGTTGGGTGGATCCCCAATGGCTGTAGAAGCTCCACCAATATTGGAAAAGATCACATTGGCTATTAATACTTTGGTGGGATCGATGTTCATGCTTTCACATAACTGAATGATGACCGGGGTCATGAGTAGAATAGTAGTCACATTGTCGAGAACGGCCGAAACCAAGGCTGTGAGAAGACATAGGATGATGATTAACGGCCAAATTTGACCTCTCGTTATTCGGTAGGCTAGATAGCCCAAGTAACTGAAAACCCCCGTTTCCGAAATGATTCCCACGATGATCATCATGCTGAAGAGCAAAGTCAGTGTTTCAATGTCGATCCAGCTCATGATCTCCATGAGAGTTGGTCTTTCGTTGAGCAAGGCCAAGATGGCGATGGCTGCCGTCGCCGCCAACATGGACACCACGGTTCGATGAACCAATTCAAAAATTATGAATACATACATGACCACGAGAACCACCCCTCCCATCATCACTCCCAAATCCACCAACGTGGACAGAAGCTCGATGGTCACGGCCAAGGCCACGGAATGATCGGCGGTGGTCGATATGAACAAACTTACATTCTCGCTCTCCAAGTCAAATCCATCCAAATCGAAAATGTGCCTCTCGACGGTTTGAGCGAGGTAGAAGTAATTGGATACTTTTTCGGGCATCAATCCCAATTCCCACGTCTGCGTTGTGGTGTCCGAGTAGTTGGCATAATCCTTTTTGGCAATGATGACAACCTTGTCCTTGACCAATGGGACCAATTCATCGGCGACAAACGAGCCCTTGAGTGTGACTCGAAGGATCTTCTCGCTCACCGAGCCTTTCTCGTGGTATCTCCGATCCAAATCGATTCTCTTGGGTTCATCATGGGTCACGTCGATGATGGTCGTGTTGATACTTTCTTCCGGCAAAAATAACAGACACACCACGAGAACAAGGCAGATAAAGGCTAAAAATGAAACCTTGAGCGACCTTTGCCAAGACCATTTCGACGCTATGGAGGTTTGAGACGAGGTCAAAGACACGTTGTTGTTCAATGGCGAGAGGGTAGATAATTGGCGCTTGGCTCCGCGATAGCGAGCATCATTTTCTGTTCGCTGGAGAAGTGGGATCCGTTCCGCGTTCCAAGATCCATCCAAGTCGTTCTCAAAGATATGTCCACTCATGATGGATGTAGTCCATGTAATGTCACTAAAAGTCTGCTCATCATTGATTAGTTCACACCAGCTCGTTACTTTTCCTTATCTTTTAGAGGTCTTTTTTGTTGTTGTTCTAGATTTGGAAGTGATCATCATCGCCGAAGCATGGCCGTCAAAACTCGTGAGGTTCACAGAGATAACCTCCCGACCCTCTCCCAACAAAACGTCCAGGAGGAATCAGACGATGATGACGAGAGCATTGCATCAGTAGATGAAGAGGGCGAAGAGTCCGTCCATGAGGACGACTCGGACGATCCATCGGACGATGATCAAGATGATGATGATGATGATGATGGGGATGATGAACAAGAAGACGATGATGATGATTCTCGAGATGATGGAGATGATAACGGGATGTCCGGATGGGCTGATGCCATGGCCAAAGTGTTGAACACTGGCAAGAAAATCACCACTACCGATAATCGATCCCTTTTCTTGTCCAAGGCTCTCAAAGACAAGAATGCTGCTCCGGAGTCTGTTCAAGCTATAAAAGGGGCCCTGAAACGCGCCAAAAAGAACGAAATCGATAGCATTTGCCGCTCCAAGCCTAACCCTGTTACCGATCGACCTCGAGAAAGACATCTCACAAAATTGGCCACCAAAGGGGTTGTGCAGTTATTCAACGCAGTGCGAGAGCAACAGAAGACTATCAAGAGCCAATTGAACGCCGTTGGCAATTCGGTGACGAAACGAGAAAAGGTGTTCAAGAACATCGACAAAGAGGGCTTCTTGGAGGTGCTCTCGGGTAACCGAAAGCGTGCAACTGCCAAAGGCACCGAATCCGCCAACAAGAAGGCCAAGACCGAGGTCAAAGACGAAATCAAGGACGACACCAGAGGCAATGAAGAGGTTGAAGAGAGCTCGTGGAAAATTTTACGAGACGATTTCATGATGGGGGCAAAAATGAAGGACTGGGATAAAGATTCTGAAAGTGACGGTTAAGCTCGCAATTGATACATAAAACCTTGCTCTCCAATTGTTGTTGACTTGATTAATCATGCCTTTCAGAGGTACATTTGTGTGATCTAGAAAAACGATTTGCCAAATCATAAGGATATCTTTTCTTTCTTTCCGTTTATTGAAGGAAATCGTTGGAATCAAAACATAGCATTAGAGACCGAGCAGAGTTTATATTTCATTGTTGAGAGCTAAAAAATTAGTTTTACAGTGAGGGCAAATTATTCTACGAAACTCATTCATCCGCTCTCTATACATCGCCAATATGTTTTCTGTAAAGTATGTTCTACTTCTTTAAATATGTATTGCATCACAAAAAGTCCATGTCATTTATCTTGAGGCCTCTCGAGAGGCTCCTCGAGAGGCTCCTCGCTTGAATTGCTCGCAGATCGGAGTGGTTTGCTCGAGCTCTGGCGTCTAAAGCTTCTTTGGCGTTGATTGAGAAGGAACGAATCGTCGTTCCAAGCAGTATTCGGAAACTCATTTCCACATTTATCCGAAGACAAATTGTTCATCAGTCCCACCGTCAGCCCTCCCATTATGGCCAAAGTCAAAGCCATGAGTACCCCAATCAACTGAAACAAGGCCTGCATTCCAGCGGTGCGACCCAGGGCCTTTTCCTCCAGGAAAGGGTAGTTGCTAATGATTTCACCAAACGTGTACGAACAAGTTGTGTTCTTGCAAGAGTCCACATCCGGAACACGGGCAGGGTAGATTGGATACAGGCTGTTGTGGTAGGATATGGTCCCATGCCTTGCTTCCGAAATGGCTGCCAAAATGGCGGCCGTGATGCCTCCTATAAAGGCAGGGATTCCATGAAACGAGAACAGTCCACTAGTGCAAGGTAACCTCCATCGGGCTTGTATCAGATCTTCAATGGTTAGATAGAATACTGTAGAGATCAAGCCGGTGACCAGTCCTATTATCAAAGCCCCATGAGGTTGGACCATCAAAGTGGCAGATGAGGCAATTGCCACACCGCCACTCACAAAGGAGCCTTGAAGGACATGGTAGTCATACATTCGGTCATTGATGTGGGTGACGCCCACCATGATGGCAAGTGAGAACACCATGGATCCCACTTGGGCCATGATGGTATTGATTATGGCACGACCCATATCGGCGTCGCTCTCGGCTTGGATGGCGTTGATTATGGGAAACGTGATGAACAAAGTGATGGGTCCAAACGTGCTCCAAACATCCTTCTCTTCAAGTTTGTGGGCGCAGAGTTCGGAACCGGGTTGGAACTTGTTCCTTAAGGTGACAATGTGGAGGGTCCAGCCAAATATGGCGGCAAAAAGGTGAACGGTGAGGGCGTTGCCAGGATCAGTGACCATGAAGATCTCTTCATTGGTGAGTTTGCACACATTGAAGAGTGGAATGAAAACACTTATGAGAAAGATCAAGTGGATTCCGGCCGTCCTTCCAATGACGAACATAGAGGCGAGCGATAAGGCAAAGGCCGCCATCATCCCTTCAGAAAGGTCATGCACATCCAGTGGAATCTCCTCCATCCCTTGGTAAAGGATGTAGAAAAGACCTCTGCAGATTAAGGACAATTGAAATCCCAATGCTATGACCAGGAGGTGTAAGATTTGACCGGCACAGGAATGAGCTTTGATCTGCATCAATGATGAGGCGTTCCCTTTGAATAGGATTTGAACCAAGCCCTAAAAGAAGGTCTTTTTCATGACATAACTGAACTCTTGGGACAAACTCTAAGACATAAAACAAGTTACCAAGAAAGTGAGGTTCTTCAATAATTGTGAAACCTCTGCCCGCCCACCTCCGCCCCCAAGAGCAACAGATACGCCATTTTCGGGCATGGAAGCATCGGCGGTGAACGAATATCGAGCCAAGCGAAGAAAGACACAAAGCAAGATCATCTCAAAGGCAATGAGATAGATGGCAAATTTGACTTGCTTGAATTTGTTCCTTCTTCGAAACTCTTCCATGGATAAGTTTTGAGAATACTCGGCTTCACGCGAGGAAATAGCGAAAGACACGTTCATTCTTCCACGATTCAACCGAACGATTGAAACGAATATCGTGACCATATCTCGCTTACCGAGTTGACCTCTCGGAGATTTGACTACTCTTAAAGGACCGACTCAATAAGAAGATCCCAATCAAGGTCCGTTGGGGTGAGGAGGTCTCTGATTTGACACAGATTGTCCATAAAATATTTATTTTCATCGCGAGAATCAGATGTGTACAAAGACAAAAGTGTCACTTTCGCACTCTATGTCGGAGTTGTTGTGGTGGTCTCTGGTTCCAAGGTGAATCTGAACGAGCGAGTCTGCATAAAATGCGAGAAAATGTTGCTTCTTCAACCCAAGTTACATTTAGTTTGGTGTGTGTATTTGCTTTTTCTGATGGTCATTATTCCGGGGGTTGCGATCAATGGAATAGTATTTAGTTCTTAAAGAGCGGCAGCACCGGAGATAATTTCGATGAGCTCTCCAGTAATAACGGCTTGACGTGTTCGATTGTATGTGAGGGTCAACTTGTCAATCATCTCGCCTGAAAATGGAGGATGGAGGATGAAGGATCGGAAGTGTCGAAGCTTAAAAGTTCATTCAAGGTATCATTGCCTGGCAAATGGATTTAATGTATTCATATGTGAAGATGGTTAAAGAGCACCAGACTCTAAACGAAATAGAACATCTATTGATGTTGTATATTTATTGAACAATCGCCTCACAATCTTGCAATCAACTACCTACTTATACATCGGTGTCAATTATAGATGGCAAAATGAACACTATTCATAATATTTATACCTAGTAAAGCTACTAAGCTCCCCCAAAAAATCTTATGGTTTGGGCATATTTTTTTGACCTCATTTTATGACTAAGCAGGTTAACTACGAGACCACCAAACCTCCATTACATCATAGCCAGGGTCCAATCGACTTAAGATCAGATGATTGATGTGGACTAATGATCGAAATATCAATACAGTATGCTTTAAGTTTGTCATGTTTGGCCTCAGTAGGGCTGTTTGGCCTCAGTAGGGCGCCATCTAGCGGTAACATGTCAAGCAGAATATTACAACCAAAATATGATGGAATAGGCCACGGACTTCTAGAGATATGGCCTGCAAAAGGAAGCAAAACTATCCCATCTCCTAAACCGCTCATCTTATTCCAAATAAGCACTTGATATGACAACAAGATCTTGTTGAATAGATGAACTTAGCCAAGTTTGAGCCCAAACCTATGTTTAGGGAGCTCAGGAGACATGTTCAAAGTTATGTAGTAAACACTACATAAAATTTTAATTTTCGGCCGGCTCTTGGTCAGCCACATAAGCTTTTGACAACATAACTTTGAAGCGATCGACTTTGCATGTAAATGATATAAAATTGACCTACCGTTAATTGAAGAGATCTACGTTTCTTATTTCATTACTTTAATTCGAAAAGTGGCTCAGAGTGGCTATGACCAAGAGCAGGCCGATTTGGCGGGCAGCTCGTTTGCAGTCCATATTTCTAGAAGTCCGTGAATAGGCCAAAGAATTTTAGAGATGTGGACTGCGAACGGACGTCAAAATTGTTTATCTCCTAAACCGTTCACTTTATGCCAAATGAGCACTTGATACGACCACAAGATCTTGTTGAATAGATGAACTTGGCCCAGTTTGAGTCCAAAAACTAATCTTAGGGAATAACTTTCGAATTTTCGGCCTTCTTTTGGTCAGTTACATTAAGCTCTTGACAATATAACTTTGAAACGAACCACTTTACAATTCGATAAGTGGCTCATCGTTTCTATGACTGAGAACAGGCCGATTTGCCGGGAAGCTCGTTCTACTTCAAATATGGACCATTTAAAAAAAAGATTTAACAAAAGATATGTTGGAGAGTGTGTTGGAGGTGAAAAAAGTTAAGTGGCTTATATTTTGGACAACCAAAATGGAAATTACTTAAAGTAAAAAATTGCGGATATGGTCTATTTCAGCTTTTACTTGTCCCCCATGAAAACAAACTATTTCGTTTATGGGGTGAACCTAGGGTTCTTATTTCTATTCATAGCATTGACCACATTTTCAACACTACGTTGTGTCTTTTTATTTCTTATTCTGAAAATTCTAAACGAGACCCTAAATAAAGCATCATCTAAGCCTCATCACTTTCATAAGATGATGAAAGGCTATTTCAAAATATGCCCAAATATCTCGTTGAACGATTCTAGATCATATCATTTTTGAAACAGGCACCAAGCAATCACAATATCGTTTCTCTTCTCTAGATGACAATCCGGATTGGGTTTAAGGCTCTTTCGTTTACTGCCTCCAACCAATGAAAAAAATCCTGCTCGTCTTACCGGCATTCTTGCTGGAGTTGTCCATGGCCGTCATCCTAGAGGATTGCTCGGAGCAAGCTCCCTCCTTGAAGCAATAGTAGATCATCGAGGCCAAGGAGTACTCTAGGTACGATTGGAGCACATCCGCATCCAAAGAGTCGTACAGGGTGATCTTGTCAGCCTTGTTCACCGTCTCCAAGGTGAAGATGTCCAATTTGCTAGTCTTATAAGACACCACCGACCTGCAATGACACGGCACAGAATCCGTTCAAAACCGGCCAACCTTGGGCATTCTACAACAAAATACTAAAGGCCAGGCTAACGACTTACTTGAACTGATTGTAGAACAAGGTGCCCTTGTCGAACTCAAATCCGGAGTTGAGAATGGCGTTGGCCACGCGGGACGCATCGCCGAATTGAGGGGGCAGACGACCGATATCGTTACCCACCGCCAAGATTTGCTTGGAGAACAACCTGCAACGAGACCGAAATTCGCTCACTGGCACCAATCTCCAAAAATGTCTGGCCTCGCCGGATTTGAATCATCATGGGTCTTACCGTCCCAATTGGGCGCGGGACTTATCGCCCACACAGATGATGCCCACATTGCTCAAGTCGGACTTGGCCAACAACTCCGATCGGATGGACTTGCAAATGGAGCTGTGAACGGCGCCACACAAACCACGATCCGACGTGATGGCCACAAACAGCTCTTTGGGGGTTTGACTGGCCTCATCGACCTTGACCTCCGCATTCTCGTAAAAGGTTTGAGCACCCAATCCGTAAGGTCGAGCGGCCTTCAGGTCGCGCTCAGCTCGAGCGTATTTAGCCGCCGACACCATCTTCATGGACTGCGTGATCTTCTGGATGTTCTTGACCGACTTCAAGCGAATGGCAATGGCCTTCAGGTTGGCCATGCCACGGTTCTGTTGGTAGAACACGCCCAAGCATGGCTGAGAGCTGGAACGAAATATCCCAAAATACAGTCTGTAGTATGGATGAGGGATGGCTCATCCAGCACCATGAGAGGTGCCCCCGAGCGATCCCGTGGAATCCTGATTTACCCCAGAGTGGCCACGGTGTTCACGGATCGACCCAACATGTTGGAGGCTGGAGAGTTGAAAATCCTCGAAAGAGATGACGATGAGAAGCTCTCACTGTTCGACCAAGTGAATGTAGAGCGTCAGCTGAGGATCACGGATCATCTGAGGTTGGCAAATGGCGACCGACAACTTTCGGCAGCTGTCGGATCGGATCGCCATTGGCCTTAGACTAAGTCCAGGCTGAAAGGGCCAAGATGGGGAATGATGGTGGACGATAATATATGGACGAATTTGGAGCAGGATAGGCGGCATCATGAGGTTTAGGTTCATATTGAGATTATTGCTACTGGCCAAAGAAAGAATAAGATATTGGTCTGTCATCAATTTCCTTGGCCGACATCATGGTAGTTTGTGGCCTAGGATCACTCAACCTCCAGAAGCCCTTCAAGCGCTTCAAGGGCTTCAAGCACATGAACGGTAATCGGAGATTGATTTTCCACTATTGACTGGCAATGTTTGGTCCTTTTCATTCTTCTCGCCTCTCGTTGTGGACAAACAAAAGTAGAAGCGCAAGATGACAGACTTTAACTAGCCTTTTTTAAGAATTTTGCCAAGCAAAAATAAATATTGCCAAGGCAGATTTAAAGCCTCCTGAGCTTGCCAATGTGATGTCCTATTTTGAGCACCTGGATATCTACATATGGATATTTCAAGGGTTAAAAAGTGCATTGGCTTACTTTGGGGATGTCTATCCAAGTTTTAGGAATGTGCCAATCATGTTTTTGAGAGGCCATCATGTTTTGATTTATTTGCAAAAAGTTAGGGAAAAACTAAACACGACAGCAGCCACGATTGTTGTGGAAACATATTTTTGGATTAACGTTTACAGATTTCAAGCATGTTCCGTTGCAAGAGAGCCGAGATCTTCAGATTGTGGAACACAAGTGAGCCATTTAGGTCTGGGCGAGGTTGACTTTGAGATTGTGACAAACAGGTAATATCATCAATAATGTTATTTCCAGTCGCCCATGTCCACATGTCCATGTAAAAAGCGAGTTCGTTCTCGAGAACTTGTTTCCGAGGCGAATCCAGTACTTATTTAAGTGCTCAGGCTTATTTGTGGCCATTGACATGATGAAGCTCATGGTTTAAATTTGGCAATTTGGCACTGCTCTTGATACCATGGATGTACAAAGGGATTGTGTCACTGGCATCACCAATTGAAAGCCTCATCATGCAGAGGGGGAAAAGTCCCGTTGCTGTGGATGGCACCATGACGAGGAAGGATAGGATAGAGCAGGGGGAAACCATGCATCGCTACCTGAGGATGGATGGTGTGTAAGACAGTGAAGTTCAAGTAGTGTTAGACGTTAGTGACCAGTGGTGCTAGTCGTGGTGGGATTTTGCTCGAAATGCCAAGATCATCCTTGTGCTTGAGCTAGGATTTCACTCTACATGGACTCGATCCAACTACCATTGCGCCTTTTCACTTTGGAAATCAGAGAGCGTGGCAGTGCCTTCATCATCACCATCATCATCATCATCGTCCTCCACCTTTTCCTCTGGACTTAAGTTGGCTGAACTGCCAGAATAGCTCATTCACCCATCCACTCTTCAGGAGGCATGATGTCTTCCAAAACAGGCGTGGTAGGCGTCCTTTTCCTCTTGACACTGGGTTCCATTCCCATCTTGGCAGAGAAGAAGAAGGTGCTCTCCTTTGGTGGCAACGGCAACATTGGATCCGAGGTCATGACCATGATGATCGCCGAGGGCGACTACGATATCACCATCGTGTCCCGGGGCAATTGGCACTTTGATGCCGGAGTCCGAGTGATGCCCTATGTGAACTCCATCACTTGCGATCGAAGCACGGATGCGCCTTGTGCCGGTGAAGAAGATTGCGATATCAACACCTTGCACTACTGCAAAGAACTCATGGAGGTGGTCAATGCCACGGACAAGTTCGACGTGGTCCTGGATTTCTCCGGCTACGAGGCCAAATGGATCCACGATGCCATTGCTACTCTGGAGGACAAGGTGGGCGTGTATGTCTATGTGAGCACAGACTCGGTGTATGAGGTCTGCGAGCCCAAAACGAGCCAGAGACCTTCACGGGAAACGGACGATGTTCGACCCGCTGATATCAAGAAACGGGAATTACTCCAAAAGGAAGACCCGTACGGACATGCTAAATTGGCGGGTGAAGAGGCGTTGAAGTATCAACGAGAAGATGGCGGTTTCCCTTGGGTGGCCTTGAGGTTTGCCGATGTGATTGGACCCCGAGATACCACGTACCGTTGGATGCTTTATCAATTATGGATTCAATTCTATCATGATATCGAGATCCCCATCTACATCCCGCCAAAGGTGGTGAACATGACGGAATCGCTCACCTACGTCAAAGATGCTGCCAACTCGATCATGCTAGCCATTCAAAAGGGCCCCGAGGTCTGGGATGACTCCTACAATATTGCCTTGGAAGAGGAGTTCACTCTATGGACCACCATTCAGAAGATGGCTGAACTCATGGGAGTGGAGGGTCTTGAGCAGGACAACGATGTTAGCGACAAATCATTCCATCTCTATCCCTCCGTTTTCAACGGTCCGGTGGATATCAGCAAAGCCAAGAAGAAGCTGGGATTCGTTCCGACCCCTGCCGAGGATGCCTTCCAAACCACCATCGATTGGTACAAAGATGCCTTTGTGAGCATGGAGAGCGAGCGCGAGGAGATGATTTCCCGATTCGTGACCTATGTGGTTCCCCGTGAGGCCAAGGACCGTCTTTACGTGGCTGTGGACACTGTCCTGCAGAAAGCTGGAGTGGTGGACGAGCGATACCGCAAGAAGAAGAAGGGCGATATTGGAGACCTAGAACACGAAGAACTTTAGTCCATCTCGGTTATTCACCAGAGTAGTAATAGTTCTATAAAAAAATTATATCTTCGCTTGAGAT
The DNA here is from genome assembly GCF_007210705.1 of Tigriopus californicus. Lineage (NCBI taxonomy): Eukaryota > Metazoa > Arthropoda > Copepoda > Harpacticoida > Harpacticidae > Tigriopus > Tigriopus californicus. The sequence continues at coordinate 3,173,519 of NC_081448.1, forward strand.
GTGATAAATATTTAATTCTCATACATTAGACTTTCTGTTTCTTTCTCTCTTAAAAGTCTTCAAACAGCAAAGACTGCCAACCCCTTTCATTTCAATTCCTATGGTGCAATTTTGATCTTGACAAAAAAAACCAAACGTCCTCTCCCCATTTCCAGAGGATTTCCAGAGGATTCAAGATGCCTTCATCTGCAGAGGACAAAGTGGTCATGAGTCTGGGCGACGCTCTGCTTCGGAAGTCGGACATCACCCTTCTAAAAGGGCCTCATTGGCTCAATGACCGAGTGATCAGCTTCTACTTTGAATACCTTCACCAGCATAAATTCGATAGTTCAACGAAAATCTGCTTCATTAGTCCCGAGGTGTCACAATTTCTGAAGCTCGTGAGCTCGGCTGAGATCCCCGTGTTCCTGGAGCCGCTATCCTTGGAGGATAAAGAGATCATCTTGATGGCCGTCAACAATGCTCATGATCCCAACCAACCGGGTGGATCCCATTGGTCGTTGCTCATTTTCAGTCGTCAAGCCATGGAGTTCTTCCACCTGGACTCAGCTCCAGGCTTCAACGACTTGGATGCTCGTCAATTGGCGCGAAAGCTTCACGATTTTCTCAAGAAAAAGTTCCCGGAGAACAAATGCCAAGAGTTCCGGTTCTCGGATGTGGACGTGCCAAATCAAACAAACGGCTACGATTGTGGCATTCATCTGCTCTGCCATGCTGAGCATGCCACGAGACATTTTGTCATGTTTGGCGAACCTCACGGCCTTGAGCCCATCGATATTGACCAAGTGAAGAAGAAACGAGCGGACATTCTGTCGCGCTTGGTCGAGTTGGCTCAAGACCCGGATGATTTGGTGGGATCTTGACCAAAGTCCGAGGTTCTTCCCTGTCGATGCTTTTGATACTACGTGTTCACCACTTATCCTCGTTCGGCTTTCCCTAAATATTATTAAGCAGTGGTCGCCATGTCAACATTCGAACAAATAGAGAAAGGCCATTCGCAATAACAATGAGTGTTCATAAAGCAGCGTAATGACAATCGCGGATGATCATTTCCATGTTCACGAGCTCTTTCGGGCTTGCGAAATCGGAGATCCATCCTTGGTGCAACAAATCATTCTTAATCACCAATTGAGCGTGGATGTCAGGGACAATGACGACATAACGGGGTTACAAGTGGCTGCAGCCAATGATCAGGTAGTGTAGATCAAGAATCCGGAATAAAAAGACATCCCAAGGTTGAAGCATATAGCACTTTCTTGCACTTAGATTGACATAGTAAAGCTGCTCATCAAGAAGAAAGCCAATCTCAATACAAGTAATAGTAGTGGATGGGCACCTCTGCATCATGGAGCATTTCACGGCCATACCAAGATGTGCCATCTCTTAATTCGCCATGGGGCCGATGTCAGTGCTCGAAATAAATTTGGTGCTACCCCGTTGAATATTGCCACTGCTTCAGGCCATCAATCTACCGTGAAGTAAGATAGGATTCAGTTGCAATGAAGGCGGGTATCCGACAAATCTATACTTTAAAAAAACGAGTTCTGTTCCCAAGGTGCTTACTCGAAGCGGGAGCAACTTTAGATGAGGAGAATGTGCCCCAGTTCACCAATTGTCCCCTGCCATTTTCAACGGCTGCCTTATTTGCCAGAACCGCGGTCCTTCGGAATTTCATCGCCAAGTTGCCTGCCTTAGTGAATATCACCAATCCGGACTCGTTATGGACACCGCTGATGTTGGCCGCGTCCTCAGGGAGCAAACCCACGGTTCAGTTATTGATCGAAAATGGTGCTGATCCCAACAAGTTGAATGGAGTAGACGAAACAGCTCTGGATATCAGCGTCACTCTTGGTCGAAACGAAGTCAAGGCATTCTTAGATGGAATAACCACGGTTCGCAACAAGACCGAGAGCCGTGAAGGACGGGTGCAGGAGGAATACTTCGATGCCATTCGAGGAAATAACGTCAGTTTCATCTCGGAGTTGATCCATTCTAAGCTGATCGATGTGAACTGCACTGACAATGTCGGTGCTACCGGCCTTATGATCGCGTCCATTTCCGGCCATCTGGATGTGGTGAAGACTTTAGTGGCACTGAAGGCCAGTTTGGATCTTCAAGATAGGGTTAATGGATGGACAGCCCTCATGCAAGCCACGTTTTACGGCCACAAGGCCATTGCAAAGTATTTGTTGGACAACGGGGCCAATCCATGTGTGGCAGCCTTTAATAATTGCACCGCTCTTGATTTGGCCTCGCTGGTTGAGGAGACGGATACTCAACTACTACGTTTATTGGCCGGAAAAACCATTGACAAAGCTCCTCCATTATTGATGCTGGATTTCAAGAAGAACGCCTTGGAGAGATCTGTGAGTGTTGCTGATTTTGGACGCATTAGATCAGCTCAAAGGAAAGGTTTCAAGGGATGGTTTGGACGGCTTTCGGGTCAGTTGCGGAAGCTCAAACCCGACATGCGCAGTAAAGTCAGTATAAACATAATTCCAAGTGAGCCCGGGCACGTCAACGGCATTGATGATATGAGGATTGAAGAATTTGCGACCTTGGAGAATGACGTCGGAGTAGACATCAATGGCAGCATTTTTACCTTGGGCTTCTCGGCTGCCACCACTGATCTCTCCTCGTATGGCGTGTCCCCTTTGGAACCGCCATTATTTCACACCATGCAATCATCAACGAACAAACACTCCCCTGTCTCCGATATCCTCATTCCCAATGGCTTCTCGAGCAAATCGAGTAAATCTAAACAAAAATCCGCACCAACGACAGAGAAGCTACTGAATAGCTCAAAGTCCGACTCCGAGGTCCAAGAAAAGAATTTCCGTCATTCCACCTCTTCCAAACGAGAAACTGGCCAAGACCGCAAGAAAAGCAAAAGATCTCATAAAAGATCCAGGTCGCTAAATTTTGTGCCCAAACCGACACTTAATGACAGAAAAGATCTTCCAAGAAAGCATCATCACCACCACCACCATCATAGTCATCAGAGGCACGATTCCAAGACCAAACGTCCTCCCACTTCTCTTGAGGAGCTATTGGAACAAAGCCACTTGTCCCATTTGCTCTCGTTGTTCCAGAAGGAGGAGATCGATCTAGCTGCCTTGAAAATCATGGATGAGGCTGACCTTAAAGATTTAGGAATAACTCGCTCCCGCGATCGGAAAAATATACTGAAGCAAGCCAAAGACTGTCCTTAATGAGGTTGAAATATAACGCTTTCTCTGATTCCAAAGTCCATTCCATTTCGATCCCATTCCAGTTGTGTGTCACTACCAATTTCAGAGTCTCTTCACCATGGCTGGAATGGTGCCTCCCGTCGTTCTCAAAGCTTCCACTCGTCACACCGCCACCTTGATCTTTCTTCACGGCCTTGGCGATACAGGAGTGGGTTGGGCTGGAGCCTTGAACACCATACGACCTCCCTACATGAAGGTCATTTGCCCCACGGCTCCAATCATACCTGTAACTCTGAATCAAGGCATGCCCATGCCCGCTTGGTACGACATCCTGGACCTCGACACCAGCGAGCCTGGAAAACGAGAAGACTTGGACGGGGTGGCCTTGGCATCGACCAATCTCGAGGGTCTCATTGATCACGAGACTAATGAAGCCATCCCTCGGGAGAGGATCATTATTGGCGGCTTCTCGCAAGGTGGAGCTCTCTCTTTGTACACAACGTTGAAGGCCGAAAAGCCTTTGGCTGGGTGCTTAGCCCTTTCGGCTTATATTCCGGGTAATATTCCGCCTGTGAGTGGTGCCAAAACCTGTTCCACGCCAGTGCTTCAAATTCATGGAGAAATGGACGAGGTAGTGCCATTTTCCAGGGGGAAGCAGACGTATGATATTTTGGAAAAGTTCATGACCGAAATCAAGTTCAAGAACTATCCTCACATGGGTCACGAGGGCACTGAAGAGGAGTTGCAAGTTGTCAAGTCTTTTTTAATGGATAAATGTCCCGAGATTTAGGGCATTGTACAGAATGCAGAAGACGTATACTTTGTTTTATTTTATACCTCGCCTCGCCAAGCCTATTCACTGTGAATCAAAATAAGATATTAGACATCTAGCTCGTTGATTACTTCGCATTCCCGCTCTTGTGATATTCGTACAAAAGTGAACTTCAATGTCAAGCTCGCTTTTGATTATTGATATAGATTGTTGATCAACGATTAGACTTGGTCTTATCTTGACAAAAGCAATTTAGTTGAGAGGGCATCCTTTTTCTTTAGACATGGATCCAAATAAAGCGTACGATGTGGTTGTGATTGGAGGAGGGCTAGCTGGGCTTTCGGCGGCCTTTCGGCTCAAGCAAAGAAGCCCCAAACTGGCGGTCATCATTTTGGAGGCCAAGGATCGAGTGGGTGGTCGGACATTAACTATAGAAGCCGAGGGCCAAAATGGCGTCAAAGATTGGTTTGACCTCGGAGGACATTGGGTTAGTGACAGTCAAAAGGACATCATGGAACTTCTTCACCACTTCAACATTTCCTATTATCCGCAAAACGTGAGTGGAACGAAGATTCTTCAAGTCGGAGATGGAGCCATTCGAACCTACGAGTCAGATATTCCTAGTCTTGGATCCTGGATAGCTCTGATTCAACTCCAATTGTTCATCACGAAAGTGGAAAGTCTGGCTAGGAAATTTGACGTGAATGATCCTTTCGCATCTCATCCAAGTTTGGCCAAATACTACGATTCCATGACTGCAGCTAGCTTCCTTCACGCTCATTTAGCCCATCAGAGTGTCTACCAGATATTCAATGCTGGTATCCTGGCAGTCATGGGGTGCGATATAACCCAAGTGTCTATGCTGTTTCTTTTAACTTATGCTAATTCAGCAGGAGGGCTTCAAAAGTTACTTCTGGTTGAAAACCAATCCGCTCAACAATACAAGGTCAAGGGCGGAACTCAACAGATTTGTCTCAAACTTTTAGAATCAGTTGGAAGGAAGCAACTCCTTTTAAACCGCAAAGTTGTTCTTGTGGATCAAAGCGGCGTCGAGACCTCTGTGAAATGTGCAAATGGCGAGGAGTACACTTGTAAACACGTGATTTGCACCCTCCCTCTTGGGCAAATGACCAAAATGGAAATACTACCAAAATTATCCCAGGCCAAGCAAGTTCTTTCAAGGCAAATGAGAATGGGTAATTTAAGTAAGGTATACCTTTTCTACCCTACCGATTTTTGGAACAGGAAGGGATTTTCGGGTGAGGTGGTGTGCTACAGGGGACCATTCTCGCCTCATGAAGAAATTGAGCAACCTATTTGTGTCATGTATGATGCCACTACTTCCAAAGGAGTTGCTGTCTTGAAAGGTTTCCTTGGAGGACAAACCAGTGATTATTGGATGGATCAGCCTCTGGAGACTAGAAAAAAGGCTGTTCTCAAACAAATGGTTTCCTACTTTGGCGAGGACGCCAGGAGCCCCATTAAATACATTGAGAAAACTTGGACCGATGAAGATGCCATTGAAGGAGGTCCTGTGGAGTACTTACCTCCAGGTTTCATGCACCATTTTAATGGAATTCGTGACTCAGAGGGACGAATTCATTTTGCCGGAACTGCAACAGCCACGGATTGGACGGGTTATCTGAGTGGAGCTGCTCAATCAGGATTTCGGGCAGCTTCGGAAGTTCTGCATCAATTGGATCCGGACCAATTGACTGAAAAAGATCACGATTATTTGAAACCGAAGACGCCTAAGAAAGAGGCACCAACTTTCATTGGTCAAATCCTAGGAAAATTTGGTTATTAACAAACTCGGCCAGTATTTATGCACTTTTTTAGCATTACTACTTCACCCTTGTTTCAGAGTATTGAAGGAAGTAATGAGACATGACTGATTCCTTGGAAGAGAACAGAAAAAAATAAAGTGGGCTGTTCATGTACATAGTTCAGAATACAAAGAAACCCTAAAAGTCTGTGTTGGAGCTTTGAATTCACAAAAATACTGCAGCATTAATATGTTTCACGAATATAGAGCACTTTAAAACGAAATAGGAGCGAAACATGAAAGGAATGCACTGTAATGAGGGCAACTTAGATTGCAATAAAAATTCTTCTTTTGAGCACCATCAGGACAAAGTGGGAGAGGTGGAAGGGCGTGTGGAAGGGCGTGTGGTTGGAGGCAGCATTTTAGCTAAATCTGGAGGATAATGACATGGAGCGTCCAAGCGAGTAGAAGACCGAGGTCTTTCCGGCGATATTCTTGCCCCAAGATCCCAAAGGGACCACGATCGCAGTGATATTGTCCTCACTGGCATAGAGGAGGGCTTGATCTACCAGCTTTTTGGCCGATTCCTGTGGATTATCACCTTGATTCACACAGTCCACTACCTCTTCATCTGACATGACAAAATTGACACCATCGGTCGTTAGCACCAGATAGATGTCTTTCCGATGCTTGAAGTTCATCCGAATGATATCCGGCTCGGCCGTGACCCCGAACGGTTTGAGATCCAAATCCCCAATAGACCTGGACATGGCCAATCGATGGTTGACCATATACCGACCAATCGTATCGTACGACACAGTCCCACCCGCTAATTCAATCCTGGCTTTCTCCTGAGGGTCGGAGGGACAGTGATCTTTGGTCAAGGTTCGAACCTCGCCGTCCCGATTCAAAATGGCTCTTGAGTCGCCCACTTGCGCCACCACTAGTTCATAACCATCCCGAATCAGCGCAATAGTGGCCGTGGTCCCAGGTGAGCGGGATTTGGCCGAATTTCTCATGCTCCAATGCTTCTCAAAAGACGTCTGAAGATCCCTGACCACGTTCCGCAACACCAAGGACAGGTCCGTCCGCTGACTTTCTTGCGCCGTCTCAAGATACCGCATAACATGTCCCACCACTTGATTGGAGCAAAACTCGCTACACTCATCACCCCCATGACCGTCCCAAACGGCTAAAAGTAAATGATTAGGATGCGGCTCGACCACCGTATGTCGGTCTTCCTGGTAAATTCTTCGACCCTTGGACGAAGCCACCCCCACGGATTGGATGTCAATCCCGGGAATGATGGTGCCCCTTCGCACACTCGACTCCTCCATGAACGGCAAGTCTAATCGCGTGTTCCAAGTGCCCAAGCTATCCAATTCCTTGGTCTTGTCCGATCTGTTTCCACCGTTACGATCTCGAGATTGCCCCGAGCTACTCACATCTCTCCGGACGAGTACGGACCACGGTTCGGGCACATTTCGGAGATCTGATAATCCTTGACGAGACGAAGTGTTTCGGAGTAAATGTCGGAGAGCCATGATAGTGAGCGCGCTTCCAGACCAGATTATTCTTTGTACGTCAATTCGGATGTCGTCATTCAAGCAGTGGTCTCGTGGTAACAGAGAAACGCAGGTGAATGATATGATGACTGGTTACCGCACCGTGTTCCAGCGGCCATGGCGAGGAAAGCACATGTTGTGGGCCTACGATTTACTACGCAGGATGATATACTCACACACTCGGCCGATCCTGACGACATGGAGAAACAGACCCCACAGAGACTGATTTCGATGACTTTCCTCTTTCAGTTCCGTGATTATATAAGTGTGATCTTGCGTGAGACAAGACTGGAGAGACTTTTGGGGAATTCATATTATAGTTCATCCTCTGAACGCCTTTTTGACAAAGTATTGGCAAATCATATCTTGCTTTGTTTTACATATATCTTTGGATTACTATGGTATGACAGCTTGAAGAAAAAAATGCTGCCCCTAGTTTGAATCCAGGTTGAACAACTTAAATAGGCAAACCTATGGTCATACTCAAAGTTTAAGTATATTGTATGTTGGTTGTGATGGCAGAGGGGAAATATTCTTCAAGTGGGACAGCCAATATTAGATGGCAGGCAGAATGAAACAACTGTCATCTGATTCCTTTGAAATAAGTAATGATTGGCACAGTCTGCCTAGCATGTTCAGCTAACAATCCCAGCCAGTACTTTTACTGACCCTACACATGGATGCCCTACAGGACACAAGGCAGTCAATCCATTTGCCAATTCAAAAGATCAGCAGATCAGTTTGATCAGTCTCTCCCACTATGATGATCTCTACTAGGTTGTATAAATAGTTAAAAACAAAAGCCCCCAGGGCTTTGCAGAAACAAATAAATAAAAATGGCCGTAAATTCTAGTCTATCCAACCCAACACTTTGGCATTGTCAGAAATTGAGAGTCTTAATTTATCAATGATGAAGACATATACAAAAAAATATTTCTCAAGTCTTTGAAAATTGAACTCTGATGTTGACTGTCTTGCCACTTTTGAAATAAAAAAAGTCGTTCTTAGTCTTAGCCCAAAGAACTATTCATTATGTTTTTTTCCAAGAGAGTAATGAAATCTGCCATTAAAAAAGACAATTCCTTTGTCAGAACTTACAGTCTTTTAAATGCATTTATTGTAATAGTCTTCAACAGTAAAGTATTTATGACGTCTATTTACTCTTGACCCTTTTGCCACTTCTTAGTTTCTAATTTGATTTAACTAAAGCTTTTTCCTGCCTCATCCATTCGCAGCTCTACATTAACATAATCACGAAACTAAGGCATTGAAAATGGACTCTGAAAGTTGCTGAGACAGATCCACCGAGCTGGAGGACCCCAGAACAACAGACAAGGTCGTTTGGGAGAGTAGTTGATTGGGGAGAAGCGCAAGCTAATCTGTGATGAAAACGAAACCTAGGGCGGGTTTGAGGTCGAAAAGATGAAAAATAAAATGAGATTTCCTTGTGTATTGATGTAGATATAGTCGGGGGGGGGGTTGATCTAATCATTATTTATTATTATAATTAATTTCAAGGCTCCGTAACTATTGTTCCATCAATGAAACAAACATAAGCACCGCTTGAGTTATCTATAAATGTTCTGATTCTCTATGCCATATTCAAAGTCTTTTTTAACCTGTTTTGAAACGTAAGTCAATATTTTATACGTACAATAGAAATTTAGAAAAACATGCTTTGGCCTAAAAATTCCCCAAAACAGTTTTTAAAGTGTTTAGTTTTTAAAGGCTTCCTAACTAGGAACATAAATAACATTACTGAAACTAACATTTCTGCAAAATAACACAATATATATTTTGAACGATTTGAAGATCTGTAATAGAGACATTGTCAAAAGCGGTTGTTGGATGTTCGAGTCCTGAGCATTATAAGTTAAAAAAAAAATCATGATCTAAAAGTTGTGATAAAAAACATGCTTTGATATCCACAATAGTTTCAGATAATTAATTCACAAATAGCCATCCAATAATTTCATTCACGGAAAAGCTATTTTAGTATTCGCATTTAATGCTTCCAATTTCCGTCACCCATATGCAGAGCTTGAACCGTTACCGAAAAAAGTAACGTGTTACCGTTACTGTTAATTTTGAGAAAAAGTAATGCGTTATCGTTAACGTTAACCGTTAGTTTGCAGAAAAAGGGAGAAGCTAAAACTTCGAAAAAACCGCTTTTGCGATTTTAGTAAATATGACGTGAAACAAATGAAAAGTAACTTGTTACCGGTAGCGTTACTCAAAAAGTGACGCGTTACTTTAAGCCCTGCCCACATGATATTCTGACACATTTCATAACATTTCTGGTTGTTAATTTTAACAAGGTGAACACATCCCGATCTGATCTACTAAAGGAGCACAGACGATTGTTACCATATTTTCTCTATGAAACACGACGATTCAAGAAATATGATGGATCAAGACTCTTTACTTTTATCGCCTAAAGGTTTACTTGTTGGCAAGGCCTTCCCGTTCGCTGTTCTTTTGTTGGTCTAAGGGTGTTTTCACCGGACCCTTTGGACGGTATGATCAAAATGAAGGAATTCGTCAAAAATAGAAATTCATAACTTGGCGATCACCAACATCGGTTTCTGATTTTCATTCTTCATTTTCTTTAGGGTATAGTAGACCATAAAAAGATTTCATTTGAACTGTAGTTCTTCTATATGTCTCTGAATATGATATATCTAAATTCTAGGGTTTAGGTTATTCAAGGCCCCCACCTAAAAAAAGTAATAATGACCGAAATAGTGTTTGGTATGCCAAAGATTTACCATCACATCGTCCATTTTCAAATTCCAAATTCCGTTAGTTTGTGTCATGTCCGGGTTAGCGGACATTGGTTTGAATAGTGTCTAAGAGTTTCCATTGGAGAAAGGTCGGGGAAGAGATTCGAACCAAGGACCTCTCTCACCCTAACAAACTGGACTAAGTTTGTGCTCCCTAAATTATGAAATTGAATCTTTCCCACTCCTAGTTATTATGTCTCTCAGATCATCGCCGTCTGTACCTTGTTACGAAACAATTCTACTACTTGTCCGATTTTACAATCTTTGGATCGCAATTATAAATCTATAGAACAATCTCTTCTTTGCAGCTTCATCGTTTATGGATAAGAGTTAGCCTAAAAATGGGAGCAAGTTTTCATTTAAAACAAGCTACAGCAGTTTCAATAGGAACTGAAACATTTTGCTTTAATTCAAAGTGGAAATTTGTTATCTGTACTGCATACCACGGACCTAAGGCATCCATAAAAACATTGTGATGAAAGGTCTTGCATAATAATTGAGTCAAAATGAAACTATCCTGAGCGTTTGCTCGTCAAAGCAAAGACTACGAGGAACTGGACATTCACTCATGTTTAAGAGAAGACTCATTTTGTCCAGTTGTTTTGCACTTAAAGATCAGTCCATAGACTCGATAAGAGCACCAGGAACAAAGTAGTATCGGCTATTCGCTATCAAACATCAAAAATGCACCAGCAGTCATTAACCCAGTTGGTGTGAGTAATGTGGGGCAGGTTGAAAGGTGTTTTGGTTCAAATCACCATAGAGCCCATGTTATTCTTGGGCGCATTTTCCACCATCCTCACTTTAGTGCCACAAAACCAATTAATCCTTTACAAAACATGTCTGGTACCAGAGTTTGAATTATCAGAGGAGTTCTGCCAACAAATTAATCAAAATGCCAATACCACTGAGTACCAAGATCTCATTGAACCGGCCGTGGCCCAATTCAACGTGATCAAAGACGTTGTGGCCCACGCTGTGCCCATTTTCTTGGCCTTCTATTTGGGCGCTTGGAGCGATCATTTCGGAAGAAAACCCTTGCTTTACACAACTCAAGTGGGCAAAGTCATTAGTGCTGCTTTTGCTGTACTGAATGTGTATTTCATTGCATGGTCTAAAGAGGTCTACCTTGTGACAGTTATTCTTCCTGAAGCATTGACGGGTAAACTAAAGTTTTAAGATTACTAGATTACGATCCAAAGGCGTTCAACATATTTTTAGGAGGCTACTTAGCCTATTTGATGGCCGCTCACTCGTTCATTGCGGATAACACGAAACCTTCGGACAGAACTTTTAGGCTATCATTGGCAGGCTTTTGTTGGGGATTTGCTAATCCTATTGGTACACTTTTGGGTGCCATTATGTTTTCTCAAGGAGGGTACAAATGTGTTTATGCTGCCCGATTCGTAGCAATTTTAAGTACATGTATACTATTTATTTTGCGACTGTGGAAATTTGAAGAGAATGTGGTTCGATTGCGGAAAGAAGCTATTCTTCTAGGAGATATTCCTGTAAGTACTTATTTCCTTTGATATCGTGTTGCGTGCATGCAGTTCGCCTTTTTATTTTTTTTTCTCGACGGTTGGTTGAATGACTGATCAAAAGTATACAATTTCGAAACAGACATAAAATATCGTTTGTTGCCAAGTATATAAGCGCTAGAGCTTCACTTAAATTGAGTTGTGCTATGTATTTAAAGCTCTAAGCGCTGTTGGTAGAACATAGACGGTTTCATCATGAACGAACGAAACAGATAATGTATAACTTAATAAATATTTTTTTTGATAGCCTTGATGCTTTTTTCTTTACTGCTATGAATAAGTGACTTTTAACATCTTAAACATTGCCTCCTAATAAAATTTATAATGAAATATCACAAAAGCATGCTGATTTTTAGTTTGTCAAAGATAACCATTTTAAAATTGTCAAATTGTGTCAAATCAACTAAGATGAGAATTCAAGATATCAATTTCCTCTGAATGTTTCTTCCTCATATTCATCTTTTTCATAGTCACCTAACATGTAGAAAGTGACACAATTTCAGATTAAATCGTCGTTGAAGAGCTTGCTGCACCCCAAGCACATCATTGATTCTGTGCAAACCGTTTTTCGACGACGTGGCCAGAACAAACGAGCATTTTTGCTCTTAATTCTCGTCATGATTCTGTTCTTTGTAAGTTATTTTTTTTTAAATCCGCCTTAGAATTTAGACTTCAAAACCTCTTCAATGGCTCGTTAGGTCTTCACAGTGGACGGAGAACAAGCAGTTCAATATCTTTATGTGGTTCGAATTTTCACTTGGGGAGTGAATGAGTACTCTGCCTACACCACGGTTTCCAGTTTAATTTCCTCTTGCGGAATGTTAGTGGCGATGCCAATCTTTCATTTCTTCAAAGTTCCGGATATGGTGGTCACATTTGTAGCAACGATCTTGCTCATAATTGGCAAACTCTTAATGGGAACTATTGGAAAGACCTGGACCTTTTACGCTTGTAAGTAACCAAACCAAAACGTTTCCGGAGATGAGTGGCAGTTTGGAACTTGAATTAATGTACAATTTGTTCCAGATTCGTGTATGAATGTCCTACTCGGATTTCTTTTACCCGCGATGAGATCCGTGATTTCAAAGTGTGTGACTCAAGAGGAATTGGGCAAAATATTTGCCATGTTGTCATCTTGTGAGGCAATTGTGCCAATTCTAGGTTCATTACTCTATTCAAATGTGTACCTCCTTACTGCCGAATCCAACTATCCTGGCACTATCTTCTTGACTTCCGCTGGATTCCTGATGATCAACTTATTGTTTACAACGTGAGATAATTATAACTTTTTAGTTGTTGCTCTATTCTTTTTACATTTTATTGAGAATTTCAGATGTATCCTGGCTGCTCTAAAGGGAAGAAACATCTCCACCACCACGAACTATCCTGCCCCGAAAATGAATCTTGCAGAGATTGTCGAAACACCGACTTTTGTCGCCAGGACAAGTCTTTGATAGAGTTAAATATAACTATTCAACGTTCGAAAGGACAACCAACATCTAACAAACGTACGATTTTATTGAATTTGCGTTAGCAAACCAGCTATGTTTTACATATCTGTGACTATGGGTGGAGGCGGAAGATTAATGTAGGGCAAGCTGCGGTCGTGCTCTCCATTCTCGCTGCTACAAATTGCACCTTCATCTTCTTCAGTGTCATCCTCCAGATCTTTCAACAAGTTTCGTTTTGACGGCTTAACCAGTCCTTGGACCGGAGATAACGATCGTGATGAAGGTACCAAGGATCTGGGTGTGTTCAATATCTCTGGCTCTTCGCATTCTGGAGAGTGTTGAATTTCGTGGAAATACTGGTACAGAGGTTCCGTGAGAGATTTCCTCAGCTTTGCCAGCTTCTCACGAAACGGGGAAACTGGTTTAGGGGTTTGCGTTCCCTGAGATTCTCTGACGTGGATTGGATCCTTGGGGTCTGATCCAGTGGAAATCTTGCCAACCTCTGAGATTGTTGGCGAAGATCCACTGGACATGGAGAGACGGGAGAGAGGTAAGATCTGGGTCGACACGCCCTCCACGTGGCATTCGTTGTAGTTTCGCTTTTGAGGGGTTGGAGGCAGCTGAACCATGCTCATCTCACTTTCGTTGATAATGCAAAGCTCACCTGAAACAAGGGTAGGGGGGAAATGGTACACGTACATGAACTAATTGTATTATGGCTTTATGGTCGTACTTTCAACTATGGTCTCGTTGTCCAACTGAGGCTTTGGATTGTTAAAGTTTCCGTTTTTGTCTGTGATGAGGGAAGTTCTTTTGTTTGCCTTTGTTTCTTTGGTGGTCTTGATATGCAGGTCATCCATGGATACAGCGGGTTTAGCAGGATTAGATTTGAAAAATTTTGCCAATGACGAGTTGGTTTTGTATTTCCTTAGCTTTTCCTTGATCTCTTCAAACTCACTTGGCTGTAAAAAGAAAAGTAGGGAAGCCTTGCAAACGGACATTTTCACCTCAATTTGGCTAGTGACAATATACCTTGATTTTCCTTCTTGGCAAATCTTGATCATAATACGATGCCTTCCGTCTCCAATTGTCAAACATGATTTCCATTTCTTTTAGGGACAATGACTTGGTCTTGAAGTCCTCCAACATTTGAAGTAGCTCGTTCGTAACTGCAAGTTCATCTTCGATGCTCCCAGGTTTGGCCTCGGAGCATCCACGATAATCCATCCAAGCACTCTCCGTCTTATGAAGAGCTCGGTTAGCTCTCAAGGTGCCAAATGGGTCATCTGCACTGCTTGACTTGTTAATCGGAGGAAGGAATACGTCATCCTCATTTTGGTGGTTGCTGTCTTCTTCCTCTTCCTCCAAGATTTTTCGGCAATCCCGTCCAGAATTAGCTCGCATGGTTCCATATGGATCTTTGGGCGGGGGTAGCTCTTGATGTGGTGGAGACTCCATTTTGCTCGACTTCCCCAAGTTCTGGTTCTCTTTCCCAGCTTTAGCTCTGAATTTTAATGTTTGGGTTAAGATGTTAAAAGAAGGGCGACGTTTCTGTTTCGGCGATTCCGTGGAGGAACTGGTGCCACTCCCTCCACTTCCAGCCATATCCAAGTAGGGTGGCGCTGGCACCATCCCCGGGACTGGTCGGGGTGGTGGGGGTACTTGGTACTCTGACACCACGGGCTTTACCATCAATGATGAATCATTCGGATTGTTCCGGGATTGCTGTATGTAATCGTAGATATGTGGATAGGATATCTCGGCTTGAGAGTTGAAAAGTTTGTCGGCAAGCTCAAAATGACATTGGGATTGGGCTAGCTCTGCTGGGGTCATGCCAGCAGCATTTTTTGTCTCGTTGGCCACATTCGCACCTGGACATTGCAATAGAATGGTGCAGAGATAATGGAGCCCGTGATATGCAGAGAAATGAAGTAACGTGGGATACTCCAAATATTCTAAAAAAATGAAAAAAGGATATTGATTCAAATCCACCTATGGGAAGTTTATGGTTTGACATTGCCTTTAGGTCTGATGATTTCTTTCGGATGATCATTGAAAAGCCTTAATGCGTGCAATCCTGACGTTGGGAGGCGACCCCGAAGATTCATGGCCAAACGTTTGTCCAAAGTTTCCCGACATGGTGGAACGATGCCAAACGCTTGGCACATCACATCCAAGGGATCCAAAGTCTGTCGCATAAGATGTTCCAACTCGCCAAGAATGGACTCGAGCTTTATGGATCTAATCCCACATTCCTGTCCATCGATCTCAACCCTAACTCCGGCCAGGGTCGTCGAGGAAAAGCAACAACCTAAGTGTAAAGAGGGTCACATTTAGCCATGATTTATGCTCGAAGTGTCCGACATTAATCTCAATAACACTTACTTGGCAAGGAAGCTTGGATATTGTAGGGATTGAGAAATCTCCACTCGCAGATCTCGGTCACAGGTTGATCGCCTTTCATGCGTTCAATTCGGATTCGAATGTGAGCGTGTGCTGATTGTGGCGTTTCAAACACCAAGACTAGACGATTGTGATTCTGGAAATGGAAAAGATCAGTATCAGTGAGAAAGGTACAAGAGCAGGTCAGAGAAGAAACCAAAAAAACGTCTCATCTCAGAAAGTTAGGGAGCATTTTGAGTTCAGACTTTTTCGAAGGAGCAAAAGGAATGTTTGATCTTACGACTTTCCTTTCAAGCAAAGTCAAACAAATCCTCATTTGACGCTCTCAAGAGGAAAGAACAATTCGAAAATTAGCTTAAACTTCTTCTCAGCACCTGTTTCTGAGAACAAGCTCTACTCACCTCAGTTAGCTTCTTGGGATGAACGTGAAAGAAGTTGCTTTCACCGCCTGCCTGAGTACTGACAGAGGCCAGTCGACCTCGCATTGAGGTCGAGGTTTGTGGTCTGCTTTGGGGCAGATTCGTAATTGAATTCAATTTCTGCAACCGATTCGGCCGCATGCTTGTGGTGCTGACCGAGTTGGTGTCGGTCGATCCGTTGGATCTGTTCAAGATTTGAGTGGAGAAGTAAATCACCGTCTGAACGAATTCCATGTCGTGATCCTTGGCCTCCAAATGGATCCATTGTGAAAATGACACTAGCGCTGAAACAAAACAGGCGGATAAGATTGTCAGGACGATTGTTTTATTGGCCTTAATGAAGACTTTTAATGCGTACAATCGCGATGATCTTGGTTGATACGATTGTCCTTAACTCCGAGCATGATTGCCAGAACTCGGTCGGGATGAAGGATTCGGCCCACGCTGTAGGAGGGCTTGGAGCGAAGAAACTCCAGGAAAATGGGCGACAACAGGACAATCTGAAGGCGGCTGTGATAGATGTCTTCCTCCATTGGAGTGGGAATGACATTTCCGGCCAGATCTTCCACAGGAAGGTGACTGAGACTGCAAGAGCGACGAGATATCTGATATTTACAAGCCTTACATGTATGAGAGAGAGAGGGAGAGGCATGGAAATGTACAAGTTCTTCTTGAGCAATCCCTGATTTTTCGTATTCGGCATCCTCATTATTCACTTACTTGAATTTCCCCTTGAGTTTTGAGAGCTCAGTGAAGAGTTTGTGAAGATAATTGGCCCATTCCACGGAACCTTGGCAGAAGCGACTGTAGACTAGAACGACTCCATTTCCTTTGTCAGTAGCGGGGGGAACATTATTACAACTGCCATTGCTGCTACTACCTGAAATGAGAAGGAAAGAATTCGTTCAGACACCCGAGTTCCTTCCGGAAAATAATTGATTCAATCTTGATTCTGACAGGCACACCTATCAGACTTCATATTTGAAGGCCAATTGCGCATCTCCCGCTAATGAAGATCTGAAAAATGATATCTTATCCCCATGACTCGAGATCTCTTTCAAGACTTCTGAAGTGGTCAATAGCACATGTGTACGTAAATATCAAACCTCTTCTAGTCTGGTCCATCCAACGAAACCCAAGTCAAGTTTCGTGTCATTTCGCCTTCGGTTCGATGTGACGTGTTCATGAAAAATGAGAAGGGGATGACACTGAGGCTTTTGGGGATGCGGCTTATGAGAACGAGGGGAGGAAAGGCGAAGACTGATGCATCCATTTTCATGTAGTACAACACACTCCAACAACTACGACGATAACAGGTACGCTGTACATGTTACATACTGATGACGGTACTACGGCATAAACAGCCAGTATGCCTCGGGAAAAAGTCTGTTTTTTTCCATGTTGAGATCGCGTATCGTGTTCACTCACATTGGGTTGCCAGACGTGGCAAAAATTGAAACTTGATGATGGGCGAAAATTGAAATGTTATCAACAGGATTGAGTCGTTGTTGAAAGTTCAATCCCACCATATTACCTGCCGTACGGACGGAAAGCATGTTGGCGTCTCACAAGGTCATCGGGAGAATTTATCAACATTTTAATCCCCATCCCAGGATTGAGCAGAGCCGGTTCGAATTTTTGATCTATACTGTGCAACAGAGCAAAAATGTTATGGCTGAAATGCAACCCAAGGATGACAGGGAGTGCATTGTCAAAGAGGCCTCAAAACATCTAGCACTTTGTTATTATGACTCAGAGCCTGGATTTCACCACTTCGCATGACTTGCCGACAGTTTGGCTACAACCAATTTCTACACACCGGGATTCCTTGGATCCCAACCAGCAATGGAGTGAGTGCATGTGTTTTTTGCTCTCACTTTCAATGAATGAGCATTGGTGAAATTTCGTTGGGGGCTCCAATTGACGGATTTCCTGTTCTTTCCGGCACAATATTCGTGTCAAGCAAAGCCTGGTGATGATCATTATTACCCTCTGCACTCCGACTGCCATTGTTTTGAGGGATATGGGGCCCAATGTCTGCTGAAGAAGCCCTAGTCATGAGGTGAAAACTCATCTTGAACAATATTCCTGTCATGCTGGAGCTGGGTGTTGGGTTCCTTTGTTTGGGCATGGAATGGTTTACTTCCTTTGCTTTGGCTAATGAGTAAATGAATAAAGCGAATTTCATCTCCATTGCAAAAGAGCCCCGAGAATTGCCTTTGCCATTGCCTTCTTGCTTTTGGAAGCTTGTGGAGGACTTGCGGTCGTGATTATCCGTTACGAGCCCTTTTGTCCAACAGTCAACTTGAATAGGTTTGAAATCTTGTCATGCTTGACGTCAAGACAGGAAGTGGTGCTATGCAATGCGTTTTCTGTTTGTGACTGAACACTAGCACCTGCTCATCATAACCATCATTGACAATCATCGGAGCAAGCAGCTGATAAATCACGCGAGCTTTTCTTGGAATCCGTTCAACTGACGTTTATCCGACGGTGACCACCAAGACTTACTGGATGTGGACAAAAATATAAGGGAAGGAAGGGGTTGTAAAGACAAATACTCCCCTGGCGATGCCATTCGATTCACTGGTTTGGAAAAGTGAATCGGATTTCCTTCTTGGGGTTGGTTAGCTATGTACATGTACTATAGACTATCCAGCTTGCAGGGATGTGTCCGTGATTATGGGGAATGAATGAAATTTGTGCGAAGAGTGACTCGGATTTCCTTCCACCCATTTCACGTTTGGTGGTCGAAGAAGCTGTTGAGGCGCTAGCTAGAGGTTGATTTCTTCTTCAAATTCATTAAGAACTCCTAAATCTTGCTGAAAACTGATCCCCCCCTGAGGTTGCAGTACATTCAGTCTCCGTGGTTGGGCATTAGGAAGTCATGAAAACTTCCTTCTCAGCCCATTATTACCCAAAGCATGATTCCGTAACAACACCACAGAGCTAGCTGCCTTATTGCGACTCGGGATTTGTTGAATGTTGAGCTGGCTATAATCATTGACCCAAAACCCGATTTGTGTTAATGGACTTGTCATTATTATGTTCCAGTTATTGCAGTTAGTGAAGGACCACTTTGTTTACAAAACGATCGACGAATGACGACGTATCGAATACACGACCAAGTTCGTTGGCACTTGTTCGAGGCAAAAGGGTGAAAACTCGACCTCTTTCGAAGTCGAAGGACCAGTCCCAACGTATGAATCGCATTTTGAAAGATGGATTATCTTTAGCTCCCATGTCAAACAGAGAGAGATAAGAGGGGCTAATTTAGGGAAAAAGGGGTCTCTCAAAACATCCGGGCCCAAGTTCACTCTCCACCTGAGCTCATTCAGCAACGGCTACCATTCAAATTGGCTTCAGGGCAAAGTTATGGTGGGAAGAATCCACATGTGATTGTTCTAACGGACAAAAATCGTCTTCTGATCTGGATGAACTCTGAACGACGGCCAGGAAAACTTCCTTTTAGCTTCTGTTAGCTTGGGTCGCTCTTCAAGAGAGGTCCTGTCATAACACTCAAGTGGTGAAATTTGTGGGCATTATTCGGATGATGTGGTCCCTTCTCCAGGTTGATTTCGGTCCGCCCTTTCCTTTGTTCGAAGCGAGACACCTACCTAGTCCATCCAGACTTAATCACTGTTGACAATTTAGGGTCACATGACTTTCCTCGAACCCCCCAATTACACTCAAAACCAATTTCAAAGCGTCTCTGGGCACGATCAGGCCTAAGCTGAGACAAAAGAGATTATTGGACTGGTTTTTAATTTGTTCAAAGTAGTGCTTTTTTACGCTTTACCTGTTGAATGGCTCAACTTGATTAGGGAGAAATGATCATTAACTTTCAAATGTCAGGTCACGGAGGAAGCCGAGTTTCAACGGTCGGAACATTCAATCCCATTTTCCCAAGGAAGCAGAAACTAACCATGAGAGGACGGTGGGAGGAAGATTAACCTCTCTCTACTCTGCCCAAATAATTAATCGACAAATCTAATCTTGTTTATGGCTTCGTTTGACATTCTCAGCAGTCCTAGCTTGATGGGGCGATCTCTTTGGTCATTTCCTTTTCATTACCCCAGAAGTTGGTCCTAATGTGATACACTTGGGTCTCCTCTTCATGACGAATGTAGGGAAATATTGGTGCAAGTCATGCACGTCGCTCTCATTGGGGGCAAGATTTGTGAAAAAACTGGTTACCCGTCCTTTCGGCCAACGTTTTGAGGTCCAGGTCCGAGGACGACGAAAGGAAAGGTGTTAATTTCACACCTGAATTTGGGAGAAAGAGAGTCACAGAGGAGCCTGCCTTCTTCAGCTTTGTTGTCGCAATGAATTCAGTGATCTTCAGTCCCCGCCCTCATTCTTGGGGCGATTGTTTACATTTTTGGAGAAACTCTGGCCATTTTCAAGTCCAGCTTGCCTTTCACCTTCATGACTTCATGATTCATTCATCGCCATACTCACCAAAACTGGTATGAAGGGAGGGATTATTGATTCAATTTGTGATTTTCCTAACTGGGCCGTCGAAAAAGAGGTTAATTTCCAAACCCTAAAGATTAAAAGTGTCCAATACTAACAAGGGCGGCAAATAGTTTTCAAGTGTTCAAGTCTGTCGAATTATCCTTTAGCAATTGAAGGCGTATCCCAATAGGATTTTTCTCTCTCTCTCTCTCTCGGCCAACTTCCCGTCCATCCTGTCCATCTGGGGCCAATTCCAGACGGGAGTTGAATGGCTTTTTTCATGGTTCATCAACAAAAGAGAAAAGAAGAATGAACGAAAGAGACCTACTCGCTTCAATTTCTTTAGTATTGTCAAGGAGTAATGTGACTCCATTCACTTTAATTTCAGACAAAACAGGATCCGGCACTCACTCTCCGCCTGGATCCAAGAAACGCTCAAGACAAGAACGAATCCTTAGCTGCCGATTTCACGAGCTTCATATCACTTTTGCACAATACCGATCTCATGGAAAGTCGTGTTTGCATTGGTTTTGAAAGGCTTTGATGGTAGGAGCTCTTTATACCCGCCAATCGCTCTAACTTCAACAACTCTTAACAGAAGCTCTGGCATGATTTCGTCTCTAGCTTAGCTCCTCGGTGGCTTCGTTCAGTGTTGCCTTGTTTGAAGTGCAGATTAACGGACAGGAAGTGGGTGAGAGATTTTTTTTGTCTCCTGATCTCAGTGTCAGCAACCGAAGCAATTTCGTTCAAAGACGACCTATGTAGCCAGAGGATTGAGGGATGTTAATTTTTTGTTTGAAAATGGTGGTGAGCGTCAGAGTTTGGATTAAATTCCACTTGAGTGGGCTTTATATCGAGAAATATGAGCCACCGTCTTTTTTGCCAAATCATCGCTGCTCTGGGTGACAATTTCCAGCTCTGAGAAGAAACGTGTTTGATAGAGTAAGATCCTGGAAATGGTGGAGATCGTGTTACACGAGGATGTGAGGACACCACAAGTCTCAAGAGTCATGCTGATTGAAGACTGCTCATTTGTCAATTGTCCTCATGACATGACGACTTGGAAAATTTAGGTCAGCCGCACATTTGTCCAGTGAACTGGGAACTTGGAACTAAGCGAACGCATGAGAGCGATTCCCTGTGTTCAGGTTGGAATGCCATCGGAAACCACTTGAACCAGATCCAAATCTGTGCTAGGAGCTCAACGACAAGTCAATTAGGGGCACACCTTCCAATTCGGATGAGCTTCCCTTTTTTGTCAATTTGTGTCTCCAATGTTGATGAGGATTGGTGGGTGTGGCAGACTTGCCCTCCAACGCCAACGGTATTGGCAGACATGATTACCCTGAACTTCCTCTGCTGGTTCGTCGTCGTCGACATAGGATAGATGGATGGATGCTACATAGAATACTGTACATTTGGAAGTTGAATAGACCCCCTGAATTGACTGAGCGGAGCGAGAGAGACAGGGAGAGAGAGAGAGATGACTACAATTTCCTGTGTCAACTTCAAAGCAAAATTCTTCTTCTTTGCTGCGCTGCCTGTTCTTAGTCTTCCTGAACTTCCATCGAAGCAGAGATTTTTGTTTAAGGAGGATTTTGAAATTGCTCCAAATTGCCCAAGATAAGTCCTAGATATTGGGATGTTTTAGCGAATGACTCGCCGGACGATAACAAGACACGAAGGACTATAAATAGGACTACAGCAGCTTAAGAGCGCACTTAAGCTTTAATGGGCGTTGAAACCGAGAAGAACTCTTCAGTAACCCCTCTCTTTAGACCAAGTGTGTTGCTTGGTAATACCTTGGATTGGCCACAAGAATTCAAATGTTATCGTTCCTTTCGGAAGGTTCCACAGCCTCACCACATTCCAACTTGAAGCATCCTGGGAAAAACCTCTCGACTCACCGAAGAACCCCACTGCAAAATATCAATAACAGGAACACTCTCGATACGAAAGCCGCATTATTGTACCGAGTATGGATGGAGAGGGGTCTCGCAAGTCTTAAGATTCCAAGCTCTCACCCAAGAATGTGTGGTGAATGGACGGGAGGAAGAAGTTCGAGGCAACGCACTATGAAGAAGTCCGCAATGAAGAGTACGACAACAAAGCACGTTAACCAATTCTGTATGGGGCGAGGATTGAGGTGTGGATCAAAAAATTCTATTGGGGTGAAATGGTCCGTTGCGAAGAGATTTCATAACAATTGAATGGCCGTAGAAGAACTGGCCATTCAACACCCCAACAAGTCCTGTTTCTCCGTGTCCATAAAATCCCGTCTCCATTTTCAAGAAGCTTTTCATTTGATTGAGGACTGACGAGCGGAAGTGCCACAGTCTCACTCAATCTGCCAGAACCGATATCCAACGACTATTTTCCAAGCCAAATGACAAAAGTTCTTGGCCGAAGTTTAGACTGGATAAGTCGTCAAGATGTCCTGAAAATCGGCTCATTTTAGAGGGGCGAAAGACGAATACCCAAGAACCACACATGAACTCAAGGTGCCCTCTCTGAGTAATTCATATCCAGCCGAGCTTGGCAATCACCTGCATCTCAAAATATCTCGAAAAACGGGTCCAGAGGAGGTTTCACATAACAAGACTACTGATGTGACTCTCAAAATAGATCGGACACTCATAAACGCCGAGGACCTACTCTATCCAGCTTTGCCAATGTCTCTAGGTGGGATGGTGAATGAAATGAGGTCTGCAACAACCAGATGTGATGCACATTCTAACGACGTACACATACATACATACAGTACAAACGAGCCGCCATTCAGCGAAAAGCGCGCGCCATAAATAAATCGATGTTTTTATTGGTGTGAAGGAACAACAAGAAGAAGCCAGTCGTGGAGCCCTTGGTTATCACCCCATTGATCATGATTAGATCCCCTCAATCTTGGGCTGAGAAAATGCTCCTCCAGTTGGATTTCTGCTTTTGCATCCGCGAAATTGACCCGACCCTCGACCTCTGGCATTCATCTTGCCGTGGGTATGTACGTACGTGTTCACATTGGAATCAGCATCTGTAGACACTTTGATGGCGAACCGAACTGCTCACCAAGTACTACTGATTGAACAAATGTGGAGTGTCTCCACTTCTTTGGATGGAAAGAGTCACGCTGCCAGCTGCAATACGATATTCCCACAACAGCAAGAGCTCAACCCAATCTTCAATGAGGGATTAGGTTTCCCATCCCCCACATCTCCCACTATTATTAGTTCAATGACAGCCTAGGCTCGTTTTAATGAAATGAAATGCACAATTGCAATCTATTCTTGAACTCCATTCATATCACTTCTGCCCCAATTTGCCCCTGTTTGTTCATGTCTCCTTGAGTTCTCTTATTGTTCAAAGTGATCTCTATTCTCCAAAGCCACTGAGCTTTTGCATCCAATGAATGCATGGGCGCACAAGCAAGGAAATTTTTGGGAGAGGGGAAGTTGAGAAAATCTCCAGTTCAATCTTTGGCGACTACACCCGTACGTACATTGGCTGGCTTGTGCCCACTTCCTAGTACATATGTAGTACCGTGTACTCTGCACTGTACATGCAGAAAACAAAGAGCACTGGCGTTTATTACGAGTCTCTTTGATGGGGAGTTTTTTGTTCTTTCCCTCTTTTCACGAAAAATACCCCTCCAACGAGCTTTGATATTTGCGCGATCTGAGTCATCAGCGAAAATGGAACATGACAAGATTCACAATGCCCACATGTCACTGGAATACGAAGGAATTCTCGGGATACAGATCTTGGGCTCAGATTGACCTCTTCCCAGTTAGAAGCCGCCCCACAGGGGGTGATTAGACGCGAGCCCGAGAGAAACTAATGATTCCATTCAAAACGAGCAGAACGCCTCATCGCATACCTTCACGGCTTTCCAGAGACTTAATTGAATGGAGCAACCTGAGGAAGTGCTCGGGAAAAAAACACCCTGGATTTGTAAAGAAGATAACGAATTTGGCAGCAGTTGACAGTCTTCACGTGCACCTCATAAGGAGGGACTTTTTGTTTGCCAAGAATGATAATCACCCAACAGCCGAGTTTGAACCGACAATATTTACGATCAACTTAATAAAAAGGACCTGGCTCTTGTTGCCTTAATTTTAAATTATGACCTCTCGAGCTTCTTTGCATATTCTTTTCATTCACGGGTTGTGTACGACGCAAGTCAATGTACATTTTCTTTCCAAGTCTTTGCTTCGACTATGTTGGATAACTAACACCTAAGCTTCTCTTCAAGCTCACTTGGAAGAGAGTTGTATGCCATCCCTGAAAAAGGATTCAGCCTCAAAATAGATTTCATTCTCTCATCCATCCTTCCTTCCTGTCTGGGTCTAATTGGCTGGGAATTCTGCTCGAAATAGGTCTCAAATGGGAACTGGAAAAAGTTGGAGGGTGGACAATGAATCGAGGGATGTTTGTCATACCTTCATTTCAGTGGTTGAATGAAGCCCATGGATCTCTCATTCTCTCTCTCTCTCTCTCTCTCTCTCTCCCTCTTTCTCTCGCCAGCGTCCATTCATTGGTTTGGCAGGAAACAACTTCCTGCACTTGTTTCAAACTACGTACAGCTTACACTGCACACCTGACGCTTTATCATTAACCAGGACTGGCACTGCACTGTACGTACACCATCAATGTGTGATATTTGTTCCCCTCTCTTGTCCTTCCACTTGTTATTGACTCTAGGTTTACAACTTACCAGTTCGTCGTGTGATCGTTGACTTATTGTCTCCGCAAGCGCATTGAGATTCTTTTCTTTGGCTATTATTCCTGGAAATGGTTGGCCCGAGAGGTTGACCAGACACGCCCCGTCTTCTCCGTGATCCCGATCTGGACCCCGTTTGAGAGTGGAAATAGTCATTTTGATTCTGATAAATAGCCTCTTTGACAACGGGCCCGAATTGCTCGCCTCTTGGAGGAGGGGGAGGAGGCGGGGCCAAAGGAACGGGAGGTGGGTGCCTCTTGTGAATGGGCGAGGTGCACTGACGTTTAAAATGGGGCTGCCGTCGGGGTAAGGAGGGTGCAATCGGGTCCATCATTGGGGTTGAGGTGGGCAGGTTGCAATAACTGGGAACAGTGTGAAGGTGAAAATGGTCATCCCCCAAGTCGATGCCCCTTGGAGGTCGTAGAGGTTCCTTGGTCTCGTCCTCGGCAGAGCTGGGCGAGGATGGAGCCATTGGTCGCGATGATTCCGTCTCTGAGCACTCGGATCGCATCCCAGAGCTTCCTCCGATCAGATTGTAATAATTTGTGTCATGCTCACTGCCACTTTTCACGGAACAACGTTCACTGTTGTTGATGGTCATGCTTATTTTTCGGTTAAAAAGAAAAAGCAAATCGAGAGTTAAGATGAGACTTTTAAAGTATCAATATCACGGAGCTTCCACATGTCGAAACTCTCTCTTGTAAACTGTTTGCGAGTCCGTCCCATCATCTACACTCCTCTCCTTCGAGCAACAATCGTCTGCGCTTTTGTTGGTCTAACCGTTCGTTACGCTGCCATTCGCCGTTCGAAAGTTGTTCAATCTGGGAGCGACCGAGAGCCAAATTTTTCTGCCTCCGTACGTGAACGACGTTGACAGGGCCGAACAAGAGGAAGCAGGTTGAAAGGTTGGCAACTTGAGTGCTCTTTCGAGTCGAGACTCGATCTCTGGATGTTGGAGACGGATATTTGATACAATGTCTCTTTTGCAGGGTCCATTAGGGAGCTAAGTCAAAAGTGTAAGCACTCTCTCTCACAATAATCTTTTTCATTTGTTCTTAACGCATTTCAAATTGGATATTCATGCCAGCAACGGAAAAGCCTCTCGACTTGAACTGTGAATTCTTTAAAAAAGTGAATGGCTTTTAAGAAGATTGAGTAAGGACGGATTTCAAGAATCTAGTCAAAATATCCCACGAACTCAGGATTTCCTTTATATCAGTTTTGTTCACAAATCTGATCCACCGGTTTGATTTGTAAGGAGTTAATATTAGTGCTGGGACAACTCCGGACTCGAGTCCGAGTCTTTTATATAGGACTCGAGTCCGGACTCGTCAAAAAAATAATTCATTTTTTCTTAGCCAGAGCTGACTCTTGTACAAGACGCAAGTCCGGACTCGGCGAATCCGGCAAAAAGTCAAAAAGTCAAAGGACTCGCCCCAGCCCTAGTCAATACCAAATGGCAATCAGGTCACGATTACAGACCACTGTTTATGGGAGTATATACGTAGAGTTTAAATTGGGTGACTCCAACATCCCCACAGGATTGGAAAATTCTGCAGAAAAATGGACCTTAGAGATATTAGGCTCAATTAATTTGTTTACTCTTATGGTTCTACTCTACTTGGGTTATATTCCGATAATGGGGTTTAAACCCAGGCCATCTGCTAAGAAGATAATTGCCTTAATCGCGCTCCCTTAGACTGTTTGGCTCCACAAGCGCCTTAATCTGCAAGGATGACAAAAACCAGCTTTTAGCTAAAGATATTCATGACTGTACTTATCTTGTACATTCTATGAATCGTATCCACGTCTTTCATTATCATGCTCTAACCCGACTTCAATCTCGTTGTACTGACAAGATTTGCTTTACAAAAGTCCATCATGTTGAATAGGGCTGCTTATGTCGGGTGATGTTCAGGAGAATTGGGAGCAAACGAACATTAGGAACTCGTCATCCTGAATTTCGGGAGGAAGGCAACGGAAGTACGGTGAACATCCCTTTAACATGCAAGATCACTGCTGAAAAATTGTATGTATTATTATCGTTTCTCTAATTTCCTTTCCTACCACCAATAACATTCAAGCTGTCACTATTGGTTATGTTATATAATCATTGCCTTAAATTGAACACACCTTTTTCATAATTTGCCACCAATAAGGCTTCCACGTAGAATGCCGAGACCTGTTTGTTTCGTTGATAAACGAGACACTAGTCGGTAATTGTTATTGTCATCTTGAGTTGGGGATTTCTCTAAAATGGCTCGACAAACAACTAAAAGTGAAGTGAAAGCCAAGAAGATGAAACCATCAATATGCTTAAGGTTTACTTTCACATCAAATTCCTCGCTGAACTTTAGCTGATGGCTGATGAGGCATTCTATGAGACCTTGACCAAGGGATTCAAGGTCGATTACGATCTCAACCATTCACTTTCCTGCCATGCCCACAATACTCATCCATCAACTGGTTTTCCTGTCAGTGTTGATTTAAAATCTTCGTTTATGACAGGAACTAGTGTCCAGCCAGGGCAGGGGGAATGACGAAAGTGAATCGGTCAAAAGAGATTCAACTCGAACCTTTTGGGTGAATTGAACCAATAAGCAATGGGAGGGCATCCGCTCGGGCGATTTGGGGCTGATGGAGAAGAGGATCAAGGCGATGATGATGAAGATGATGATGATGAAGAGCATGACGACGCAGACGACCGTGGCGAGAATGACTCAGGTGCGTTGTGTGAGTCCCCCGGTTTGGCATTCGCCTTTTCATGTCCTTTCGGGCAAAATCATGCGTCAAACCAAGCGGAAAAAAATCTGCCTTTTGTGACGAAAGTGGATGTTTGAATGAGTAGCGAGAGAGAGAGAGAGATTATGCCACGTCATTGTGGCCATCTTGAGAGAGATGAAAATGATATCTTTGGACTGCATGTCTCCCACTGAAACGCAATGCACGATGTCTTGACCTTTATCGTTTGGTGGTCCAATATACTCCGGGAGACGTGATTTATTTTGAGAGTAATGAAGTTTTCCCACCATAATATCAAGCAAGGAATTATCGTACATTTGTTTTTTTTTTGAGATGATTGCTCCTCAATTTCGATGAATTTGCAATTAAACATCCATTCCATTACCTAAACTCAGAAATTTATTTTGGCTCTTCTATCTTTTTCGATATAATTTGGAATGGAGGATGACTGTTGAATGCAAAGATTGGAATAATATATGAAAAACAAAATTGAATATTAGCATTGATCTATCCGACTAGGTAGATGCTTTTCGTGACATACAGACGCCGTTGAATAGACAATGCCGAAAATATAGCTTGTCCCAAAATGACGCTCACAAATTATCCTGCTCACTATTAACCTGTGGCTTTCATTGGAAGGATAACTTAGGTCAGTTTTAGTAAATGAGTGATGTGCCTTTAGCGAGCACCCTCAAGCCCTCAAAAATCCCGACTAGTTCGAAGGATAAAGCTCTTCACTCGGCTTTCCTGGGCTTTCCACGTTGCTCAATTAGTTTTCCTCAAGTATTCGTAAGGAAAATGTAGCCGTTGATTATTTAGCAGGTTTTTAGTCCGGCTTGGAAAAGTTTTGACCATAAACCTTGAACAACTATGCATTCAAGGGGTTTCCAGATCCACCAGGTCTAACTTGTTGTTGGATCAGAGATGCCTTTCATGAATGTAAAGAAAACAAAGAACAATCTTGAATTGTTGGGGCCCACAGAAACTATACGCATCTCGTAAAAGACAAATTTGACCTCAATATAAATTCAAAAATGGTGGCATGTCTCAGCTATTATTATCAAGCACAAATGTATTGACTGTACAAATTACACCAAAATCATTTGAATTCCCACCTTGTTCCTTCATTGGTTGGAGGTAGCGCCCTCTACTTCGTTTAGGGGCGCATGCAGACAAACAACTTATTGTTCAAGCAATGTGGCACAATGAATACAGCACCAACTCTTCGGGGAAATATTTTTGATCCTGCAACGCTAAACTTCCGGACACATAGCTTCATATAAATATTTTAAAATTGTGCTTTTTCAATGATTGAAGCTACTATGGTACTATAAGCAATATTTAAAGAAACTTAGAATTAACTCGTTGTTTGAATTCTAGCGTCCCCCTTGGTTTCCCGCTTTCAAAAGGCATCAATACTTTGCATGGAATATAATACTCTTGTGTCAAATTCATAAAACGTGGTTTCTGAATAGTTGACAAGAATATCTTTTGCACTTAACTCAGACAACGGTTGTTGCTTGAAGTTGTCAACAATGTTCATGCTAAGCTCGTGGAGATGTTTCTCTGTTAAAAAAATGTTAAGAGATACAATCTCTTTCCATATGTCTTGGGAAATCCATTCCCTTAGAAACATTGCTGTGAAATTTGATCAACAAACAAATTTGGGCAAACCGAGGACGTCCTTAAATGTAGGATTGATCTAGAATACATTGCAAAACATTGTCCAAATGTGTTCCCTACGGATATTTGAGGGAAGAAAATTAAACAATGAAAGAGACCATGAAAGAGGAGAGGTGAACTTCGTTTTTAGAACCAGCCTGGATTCACGAGGGCTTGAATGTGCTCTCAAAACGCACATTAAGCCTCTACATTCACTAGAATTGACCCTAAAACCTGGGTTGGGACAAAGCTCATGGTTACTCTTGGAAACGTTCAGTATCAGATACCTTACGTACCTTCTCTAAACACTGTACAGTACCAGTCTCCCTCAAAACGAAAGCTCTCTTATTCCCTCAATGTTACCAGTGAAACATGCGTATTTAGATATCGAGAAAACTCTTGAAATGAAATTTCAGATTTGGACTCTTTTGAGAACAATTTCAGCCATGGCATTTTCTGCCCTGGTCCCTGTGAGAACGTTTATAAGAATCCCATTATTTGAAGAATGCAACCAAATATTCTTTTTTGACGGCTTTCTGGACATTCTTCCAAGGTTTAGCAACGTCGCTCACTTACAAATGATAGAAAATGAGTTGTCACAAGCCTCCTGTAGAGCTGCCTCAGTCT
Organism: Tigriopus californicus; assembly: GCF_007210705.1. NCBI lineage: Eukaryota > Metazoa > Arthropoda > Copepoda > Harpacticoida > Harpacticidae > Tigriopus > Tigriopus californicus. The sequence continues at coordinate 3,203,612 of NC_081448.1, forward strand.
CTTTCTTTGATCGACTCTTCATTACAGGGAATGTTTTTATCCTCTTGCTTTAATTCAGATTAGACCACAATCTGGATCTCTTTTTTCCTTTCTAAGCGAGGTTCAACACTAATGTGATCAAAGAGGCCTTCTTAGGTCGTGCTTTTTCTTCTGGATCCACAGGATCCAGACCTTCTGATCACTTTTAAACTCTTCCTCCAATTGTGTAACTCCGGCCGCCCAGAAATCCATCCCCGAATCTGTAACCATTCTCCAACTTTAAGCTGACCAATTGCCAGGGCATTAGGAACGAAATTACAAGTGACGCAATTGCAGTAATTCGCTCCTTTTTCGAAAAAGGAGTTGTAATTACATTATTACATTTTGAAATTGCGAAATTCTAACGACCAAAAAACTAACAGAACTACTCGTTACTCGTTCCTTTTTCAGCTTCAAGAATGGCCTTTATTTTTTTCGTTTATCTCGTGACAGCTGAGGAACTTAAGGCTCAACAGAAAATTGTATTTTTTGCTATTTTAATCTAGCATGTTATGAACATATGAAAGTCAAGGTTGAAGAATGCGTTTGCTCTTAACCGCTCTGAGGGTGTTCTTGGTCTTAACCTTGTTGCATTTGCTGCTTTATTGTTTACATTTTCTCAATCGAATTCCGTTGTACCGAAGACCTGATTCAATGCAACTATCAACTAGGAAAATCTTTCTTTGGCTTGTGATGCATCAAATTTCCAAAGCCTCCACATTTCCATTACTACTGGCATAAGCTTCAAACTGGGAAGCTTTACCGGCCTGACAATGTCTAATACTGTATTTCCATGACTTTAGCGACATTATTTCAAACCTTAAACTACCATTACCCCATCCAGGGTCCCAATCTTGACTCCTCAAAGAATTATGAAACGATACATTTTGAACAATTTTGCCAAGATTAAATGCCTATGCTCATTATCGAAAAATGTTAACACGAAGTCTTCAAGGTTATGCCATAAACTTAGGACTAGTGATGTTAAATATCTTGCGATCGCATATTTTGCATATTTTTGCATATTTTGGGTTTTTGTTACATATCTCAGCATTTGCTACACATTTTCACATTTTTGCTCTCGCGCACCTACGGAACGAGCGACTTGTAGTTTTGAGTACTTTTCACTTGTCTCCTCTGCTGTTCACACTCAAAGCACTGGCACTTTGGTCACACCCAGAGCCCTAGCTAACGGCCAAAACTTGCATCTTGCAAAATGTGCAAACTTTGGAAAAAACTTGCACATCCGAGATTTTTCTACAAACTTATTGCATCTGCAAATTTTGCAAATTTAAGCGCAATATTTGACATTTTTCTGCAATTTATTGTGCATTTTGAGTCATTTCAGCAAAAAATGCAAATATTTGTGAATATTTTTCTAAGCATTATGGTCAAGTTTAGAAAAGAAATGTGAGATTTTATTACCTGATTTTTTTTTCAAATCTCTTTAAATTAAAGTACTTTTTGCACTTTTTTCCCTATATATTCTACTCAGCTTAAATAGCTCTTTTTATCTGAATTCAATGTGATGGGGTTTTCACACAAGGATATATTTCGGGATTATCAAAACGTTGGACTTGGTCATCTTGTGTTCATATCTGATATCTTCTCAAATCAAGTTAAAAACCAACGTTGTTTCACACATGAACACAAAAGGTTGGAACTGACAGAACAAATAAACTAAGTATCAAATCAACCTTATATTAAAGGGAGCATCAAGGACACACATTGTAACATTTAAGGAATCCAAAGGGAAGCAAGTACTTCATTGTTTTGAATAGCCTGGATACTTTGGAGAGCTCAAAATTGTAAACCTTTACATTCATTGCAATTGACTATTAAAACTTGGTTAAGGAAAAGGCCTTTGATATTTTTGAAGATGTATTGTAAAAGATACCTTCTGCACCTCCTTTAAATACTGCATTTTCCCAATCTTCTAGGTTTGTTGCAATAAAGTAGTTGGTCTCTGGTTCTCACATTATTCCTGCTTGTCCTGCTGGCAAAAGCTCAATTTTTTCCTGAAAATGCAACTAGAATCTCAATACTTTACACACAAAAGAGAAAATATAAAAATACTTGCTTTTTAGAGGTCTCTTCACCTAAAAGAACCAAATTTGATCTAGAAACCTGGATGGTTTAGGGTATTAGTTTGGAGGTCTAAACTAGCAGACAACGTTGAGGGCTTTTGATTTGTAAGATTTTGCAATAATGAGATGCATTGAAATTTGTGATAGTTGCTTCCAAACTTTGCAAAATTAGTCCAATGTTGTCTTTTTATGTGTCATTTTTGATTTTAAGCAGGGTTATATCTTTGTGATTGCGAATTTTTTTTCCTGTGGAAGAAGTTATTCAGTGCTTTCAAAAATACATTTTGTGATTATTTGGCCCTCAAAAAGAACTTCATTTCCGAGCTGATCTCGGCAAGAGGCACCATAGACAAGGCAAGAATCTGCTATCTAAGGAGAGCACCTTCAAATCCAGGTGCTAGAAGATGTTGTGATATAATTTTCCCATTCATCTATATGCTGTCAGATATGGAAGGCAAAATAGCCCTTACAGACCCCCAAAAGTACTTATGAGTACTTATTTTGAATTGCAACTTTGTAAAATATTCACTTTTTTAAAAGTAAATGCCTTCACATTCTTCCAAATGGAGGTCAAAATGCAGCTAAATATGTCTTTTCACACGGTTACAAGCGATACTATCATGCAAGATGAACTCAAGACTATTTTTGAGACACTTGGGGATCCTCTTAAAATCTCACAACATGAAATGGCAAGGGTGGAGGGCCAATCACAATGTTAGATTTTGCGTTCTGCATTTAGTGAAGTCAGACGTATGTTGAAGTGCTCGTCAAACATCCAGGGGATCCAGGGAACTCGCAATTGTAACAAGAGTAATGGTCTTGGCCGTGCTCTACCCGTCTGCGGATGAGGCAGGGATCAGACGCGTGATTAATGTGTAGAAGACCATCAAGGAAGGACCTTGTCAACCATTTCAAACTCATAGTCTCCATAATCACCATCTGTACCGGCCTAGCCTCCACTGCCGGGGCCATGATTTCGAAGAAGGCCACATTGATGACAATAACGGCTCTATGTCTGTCAACAAACATGACAAGCTTACCATTGTCTCCAACAATACCACCTGGAAAGGTGGAAACAAGCAACCTCCCCTGCCAATGCCAACAATGTCATAACTGTTGAGGCCGCTGCGGCCAAGAAGGAGAATGGCAAGACTGCCGATCAGAAGGACACCGACGGTTTCTTGACTGCCAAGGCCAAGAAGGAGGCCAGGAGGATAAAAAAGGAGGCCAGGGAGAAGACGTCCAGGGAGGAGGAGAAGGTGAGGGTCTGCCACGCCTACTTCCGCCACATCAAGTGCATTGACAAGGATTGGGATGAGTCCAAGTTTGCCCACCCCAGGACCTGTGATATTGTGGAGCATAGCGTTTCCGGACTCGCCCGCGCCAAATGGCTGCGATGGCACCTTGGCAAGTACACAGGAAACACTAAAGTGGGGATAATCTACTCCGTCAAGCCCAAGTGCAAGACCACCAACAAGATGACGGCCAGCAAAGCCTTGCCCATCAGTAAGGACAAGCACAGCCAGATTGATCACTGCTTGCACAGGCTGGAAGCTCTACAGAGGGGTTTGACATCATGACCGCCACTGCCACTCCCCAGACGTCAGATGTGACCAGATGAGCCGGAAGCCGGCCATTCTTCTGGCATTGCCGAACAACCCCAAAGTAATCTGGGGGCTCGCCATGCTGCCATTGGCAAGAATCAGCCCACCCTTCCCACGTCTCTCAAGACCGCCGAGGGCGATGCGGGTGGCAATTTTAAGGCCGCGTCCAAGATGAATGAGTACTGCGTTCTCACGATAGTTGACCTGCAGGCAAAGCTGGCCGACTGTCCACCTCCACCACCGTCTTCATGGTGGGAGAGATCGGCTGATTTCAAGTTCAAGCTCCCTAGTGCTGAACAGATAGCGGAGATCATTGAGGACCTTGGCAGCACGGAGGTGCTTGGCATCAATGGGGACCTTGGCTGCACGGAGGCGCTTGTCATCAATGGGATTCCAGTCTCTGTCCTCAAGAAGGGAGTCGAGGTGCTGGACAGAACAATCTCCTGCCTTACCTAAAGAAGCCTGGTGTCTGGACATGTCCCGTCTGGTTTCAAGGAGGGGATAATCTGACGGCTAGGACCACTGGGAGCCTTCTTCATACAGGCCTGTCTGCATTCGGCCTGCCATGAGCAAGGTGCTTGAGACCATTGTCCTAGACAGCTTCTCCGCCCACCTGGCGGAGACCGACGCCCCGTCAAACACACAGTTTGGATTCCATCTAAAACAACCTTGCATGACAGCATTGGGGGCCGCTCATGCAAGCTGGATGACCAAAAGGTCCAAGAACAAGATTGTTGGTGTTATGGGATTTGACCTGTCTGCTGCTTTCAACACGGTGGACAAGGTCAAAGTGCTGCCCAACCCTGAGGCCGTTGGCATCTGGGGCGATGCATTGTCCTGGTTTGAGTTGTACATGTCCAGAGGGCTCCAGACAATGGTTGGGAAAGGCGATTGCAGCATCTTTGCAGAAGTAAGGTTAGTGACAAGGCTCCAAAATCGGCCCTCTCCTGTTTCTGGTCCACGTTGCAGACATGCCCTATTGCCTTGGCCTTGTTGAGGAAGGCTACACCGGTTATGCAGATGACACCACAATCTGGGCCACTAGAGACACCGTGGATAAAGTGGCCAAGAAGCTGACCATTCTGGCCCAACGGTTCAATCCCTACCAGGGTGGGCATTTCATTTTTGGACACTTTTGTCCACCCCTGTCCAAAAGTGTCCAAAAGTGTCCAAAAATACGAACCTTTAAAACTACAAATATAAAGGATATTGTGTATGAAACCTATCCTCTACTTCAAAAATTGCTCATTGATGGTTCCAAGAGCAAGATAAGTCTTTAAAACCTTTGCCATATACCTCTAACATACCCAAAAAAGGTATTTGAAAGACAGGTTCTTAACTCTTTTTTCTTACGTTAGATTAGAAGCAAGCAGGGAACAAAGTCTCCCTCTAGTAGAATGCAGCTGTTGCAAAGGATCCAAAAACTGAAATAGCTAAACATTATATTCTGGTTATCTGGCTTCATTTATTCAACATTATTAACTTTTTGCAAAAATGTTTTACTTAAAATCATCAGTCATTTGGGATTTCTTGTTAAAAAGTACTAATATTAAAAATTGAATTTCTTACGAATTGCTTAAAATCTAATAATGACATATTTTCCTATACTTATGGTTTTTCTTCCATAAGTAAGTTAATTGAGACATTGTTGGGCATATTTTTAACTTTTAAAGATGCGCTTGATGTCAGGAAATGAGATTCCCAATGTTTCTTAAAGAAACATATATCTTAGTTTTTAGATGTATTATAAAGTGTAAGTCATGCACTCCTTATAAATATGTTATGTATATTACAAATATGAGAATTATTATTGGATATTTGATATTCAGCTCCTAAGCTTTAAAAAAGATTTTTTTTTTAATCTTTGTTAAAATTACCCAGTCACCAAATGCCCTGATTATAGTGTGGCTTTGACTTATTAACATTCAAAATATATTAAAGATATTTGTTTTGACTTCATAAAGCTTTATTGTATCAAGATAACGAATTCGTTAAGTGTATATCTTGGAAATTAAAAACGTTAGTGAAAAAGGCTAGTTGTTACTTCATATTTATGTGTTTGAAGAAAGCTTAGATTTTATTGATTACTGATTCTATTTGCTGGTTCACATCTAGATTTGGTAAAGAAATAACATGATTTAGGTTTTAAAAGTGTTTGCTTGTCAATCCCCTTTTGCACAATTGTACTTAATTTTGGACACATTCTGCCCACTTTTGTTCACTTTTGTCCACTTTTGGACACTTTTGTCCACTTTTGTCCACTTTTGGACACTTTTGGACACTTTTGGACACTTTTGGACACTTTCGGACACTTTTGTCCACTTGGTGTCCAAAAGTCACGCTAATTCTCAAAATTGCCCACCCTGATCCCTACACAAAGGGCAGCGGCTTTTTTCTGAACGGCTCCAAGACGCAGATGTTGTTTTCTAACAACGCCGCCACCACCAACGTCACTGTCACCGTCAACAGCAGCGAGATCTTGCCCGGCTCTACCTTGGGGCTCCTTGGGGTCACCTATGACAGAAAGCTCTCAACCCTCTCAACTGTCCCATACGTTGAGAAATTGGCTAGAGAAGTTAAGAGAAGAGCTTCCCTAATCCTCAGACTTTCTCACAATCTGCCCAGAGGCGAGTACCTGTGGCAACTGGCCAGAGAATTGGTGCTTGGCTAAATCACCACGCCTTGGCAGATGTTGGATCCCCAATGCTAGGTCCCGATGATACCACGTTGGCTGCCTTTAAATCAATCCAGGTCGCTCTGAACAACGTGGCAAGGACCATCACAGGCCTGGAACGGGGTCTAACGAAAAGGGCTGCCAGAGAAGACTTCAGCTTGGCGTTGACATAAAATAAAAGTAACTACCACATTCAATAACATCAAATGCACGTAAACCATGATTTGTTTTTCTTTTCAAGAACTTTCCGTCGATATCTGAATATTCTTCTTGAATTGCTCCACATTCAAATGAAAAAGTAAGGAAAAAACCACCAGGGCAAAAATCTACATGACATTGCCTCTCGTGTTGAAAAAAATAGTCGGCAGGATTAGAGTGCACAATGTCACCTAAACCTGGTTCCGATTATTTTCAATTGTTATGAAATTTGGCATCTTGGAGGCTGAGTCCGTCAGGGGTCGCTTTTCATGCTTGTACGCTTTTACTAGAACCCTAGTCTTGAGTACAACTTGCTTGATTTATCTTTTGTAATCGTGTGAAAAGACATATTTAGCTACATATTGGCCACAATTTGGAAGCATGTGAAGACATATGTTGTTGAAAAATTGAATATTTTACACAATTGCAATTCAAAATAACTGCTCGCGAAACCATGCGGGGATATCGCATTTGTAGCCCGTGATCAATCCCTGGTTGCTAGTCGAGTTCAGGCCTCTTTGCAATTCAACAGCTTATGAATGGGCGTACCTACCGTCATTTACAAAGAAGGGGTGATAATTGTTGTAGTTTATTTTTTGCACACACAGCCGAATCCGAGGAGGTTGAGTGAGTTATTTTGTTTCTGCTGCGAGGGCTACCATTTTGAACCAAATTTGATTTCCTGGCCTTAAATCATACTTTTCATTACTCAAAGAGATGTAACAGCCCATCAGGCAAAAGAAGGGTCAAAAGAATATGATGATTTGAATATTTGTCTTGCAATCCCTGTTGATCTTTTGATTGGGGAGGGTGTTCAATAACTAACTGATTATGGAATTAAGGAGAATTCACTTTACAATCATTGGTTTTGAAGAGCCCTCATTTATTAAACATACAAACTATTTCATAGTTTCCATTTGAGGTACAACTTTGGATTTGTGCCAACCCTATATTTTGTTTATTGGCACTTTCTTTCACAGGAAAATGTTTCATCTAGCGACAGTCAAATGACGTTGATTAGCTATGTTGTCTTGATATTATCTTTTATTTGTTAGGCTGAAGAAGTGGGCTAGAAATTTTCAAAAATAATTTTTAGTTTATTTTTCTTGTATTATTAAAGTGAAATATCAAATTTCGTCTACTCTTTTCCTTTGAATCTTTATATTGTCCCAACCCAGGTTTTAATGTCAATGGTAGTGGCTTAACGTGCGTTTTGAGAGCACCTTCAACTTTCAATAATCCAGGCTACATAAAACAATGAAGTGTAACTTCAACCGTTTGAAGTCTAACTCTCTTCTTTCTCGGGCTCCTTCATTGTTCAATTTGCTGCCCTCAAAGGTCTGGGTAGGTCCGCGCGGAGGAGGACAACAATGGCTTCCTGATATGACGTTTGTCATAGTTCATACTGGGATTTTGAAGTTTTGCGTGCTATCATTTAATTTCCGCCTAATTCACACATGTCAATTTCTTTTTGTTTCTTCGCGATAACTTCGTTATTTCTGGAGGTAGAACAAAAAGGGAAACTACTAATTAGTCCCGTTCTTGATGACGTACACAGAATATTTGATTTTCCGAAAACAAAAATAACGGAAAGTCAGAGATACCAAATTTAAAGTAGCTACCTCTTAAATTTTTCACCTTTTGACTCTATTATTACCACAAGAAGCAACAGGCAAGCAAGTCAAAATGCAGTTTACTCATTTTGGTTCAAGTTAACTGGCACTTTGAATTTGCAAAGAGCGAAGTTTCATCTTGGGATGACATTGGATTGGTAAACAACTGCCCTGACAATTTAACCTTCATTCCACATTTTTAAAAAAGATGCCAGTAGAGGTTTAAATTGAAAAAAGTTCATTCATTTTTTTCCTGCTAGATATATTTGTGTATCAGTGTTGTTAAATCATGTAATTTGACGTCATACAAATATTGTTTGGATGTAAATAGGATGCGCAGCTACAAAGGTTTTTGTGTTGTGAAATCTTAAAAATACATAATTGCTTGTAAGTTGCTAAAAGTAACACATACTTTTGCGATGACATCTTATTGCTTTGAACATTGATAAATCAATGTTACAGGGTGACAACAATGACTTAGGGCACTTTGAAACGGCTTTAACTCTTCATCTACTGAGATTTCAGAGGTGACTCTGTTATGTTAAATCATTAAATATATACCCTGCTACAATTCACATTAAAAGTTTATTCGACGTATTCACCTCTGGGAGAAATTGCAGCCTTCACACGTTTTCGCGCTGCAGTACAAGAAGCACGTATCGTTTCCTTGTCAACATTTTCCCATTCTGTCAATAAGGCTGCCTTGAGATCTTCAATGATTTTGTACAACCGTACCCCAACCTTCCTCTCCAGAATTGACTAAATACAAAAGTTGATTATATTGAGATCTGGAGAGGAAGGGGGCCACATTGTCTTGTCCCAAGAGTGCTCAAATTTGTCCTCGCACCAGCTCTGAACGAGTTTTGTTGTGTGGGAGGGTGCACCATCCTGCTGGAAACAGTAGGAACCCGTCCATTGTTGAGCCTGGATCCAGGGAAGCANGGTGCACCATCCTGCTGGAAACAGTAGGAACCCGTCCATTGTTGAGCCTGGATCCAGGGAAGCACCTTAGAGGCTAACATGTCCAAGTCAATGTGCTGGTTAACTTTAATACCCTCTGGAATGAAGACCAAAGAGGTTTTCTTGCCGCAATCAGTTACACCAGCCCACACCATTACAGATGCTGGTTTTTGCCGCCTGGCCTGAATATTGTTCTCTCTTTCACAGGAACACTCTGAATGTTCCTGGCCAAAATCCGATCATTTTGACTGTTGAAAGCAGCTTCAACAGTCAAAATCTTTTCCTCTGTCCAAATCACAGAATGTCCGTGCCCTCTTGAAACCACTTCTTGAGTTTTCTTGCTCTGGAGAGCCTCTTCCAAAGTCTTTGCAATCTTCCCGCAACTGTGGCCTTCCTTATAAAGTTTAATGATGGCCTCACGTTTTTTCTATTTTGCGACAAATCTAGACATGATATCCTTTTTGCATATGGCGGGAAATTTGAATAATGGAGTGGCATTTGAAGCTACTTTTGGATGTCCTAAAACATAGTTGTCACCTTGTAATTTAAAGGCTAGAATATTCAACAAAAGTGTAAATTACGCTCTTACTGAAATACATACATAAATTTATAGAAACATAAAAGATATTTCTTGGTAATATCAGGTGATATTATTTTTGCGACGCAATATTTTACAATTTGTTGCAAGTTTTTGCTTTTCGCGACATAAAGTAAGGTGTGAATTCATACATGCAATTAAAAATTTATTGATATTAGGTGCTTCGCGTTCATTTTGAAGAAAGGAAGAAGCTGATTGTGAGTTTTACTTACATTTCATCAAGAATTTTGTTCCTAAGTAATGACGCAAATAAATCTGAAAAATAAATTATAATACATGCTTATAAATTCATTAAAATATCTTTATTTGCAGTTATGCTACTTTGCATGCTTAGGTCCGAGGAATTGCAGTCTTACCTCAGTTATGGATGATTTAATGATGTGTCACTTGGTTGTTATTTACAGAAAAAAACGGTTTGCTATTTAACCTGCCCATTAGGGTTGTTGCTGATTGCGTAAAAAGATGTTTTCATCAATAAGATCTTTCATCATTAGTCCATTTTGTGCAAAATTTAGATTATTTCAAGCACCATTAAATGTTCTACTAGATATAGCTTCAACATTCCAATAGTAATTAAGAAGGCAGCACTTTGTCCTACTTTTTCAAGGCAGCTTGACCCCCTAAATTCATGATGTGGGGTGAGTCATTCCTAAGACGAAAAATGTCGTTTTCAATTTTTTTCCAAGATTATTCGTTTTCATAATTCTTACGACACGAAGATGGAGACTTGTGTTGACTTTGTTGAGGGTCAAATATGCTTTTACTTAATCGATATCACAAATGTGGGCAAGAAAAAGTCACCTTTTCATAGAGAATCTGCTCAAATTTTCAAAACAAAGGAAGGTGAAGCCTCTGCTACCTTCCAAAAACCACTTAAACAATCAATGGAAACAAAGCTTGTCCCGGTTTTCTGGTTTTCAAAAATCATTTTTCTCGATAAATTGGGAGCCCTAATCGTAAGAATGAGAGAACTCTCGAGAGAATTTAGAAAGCTGAGATTGTTCAGTACTCAGGGAAGGTACGAAAGATATTTGTACGGCTGCAATCGTATTTATGAGCTTGGTATCAGCCCATGTTTTAGGGTTGAAATGTAATCATCTTCAAGCAGGGGCTTAATTTGCATTTTGAGATTCCCCTCAAGCCCTCGGGAATCCTTGTTAGTCAAAATGATGAAGTCCTTCTCTCGTTTTTTCTCCACCTCATTTATTGTTCAATTTGTTTTCCTCAAATGATCGTAGAGAATATGTAGGCTTCGATCCCGTAGCAGATATTAAGTCAGATAAGTTTTTGCAGCTATCTTTTTGACATGAAAGTGCAAAATAGGTTGCAGATTATAAGTCATATCCCTTCAAATGCATTTCATTGAACCATTTTTCAAACCATATCATTTGATCTCTTGCATATGACGAAAACATCCTCTTAAAACATGTTCTACATGGTTGTCCAGATATTTTGGCAAGAACGGCGAGCAAGAACGGCGAAATACGGACACTAAATAAAAGTTTTAAAAACAGTTTTTGTTTTGTTTGTTTCATAGGCAACTAAAAGCTGTTCACACTTTTCCACGTTTCCATCCTAATACCATACTACACCCATAACAATCTTCCTACCCAAGACACCAAATGGTCGTGCCTGTTCATTTGAAACTTAGTGGCCTTAAAAGTCGTTCGAAAAAACAACATAACTGTGATTTTTAATGTTGCATCCTTTCTACTCAGAATGGCGCAATTCAAGGCGTATATTGGAAAAGATTTGAATTGAAAGGTGGCCTCACAATCTAAAACAAGAAACTGTACACTTGAACCCTTGGTCTAAGACAGCTATAAAGTTTGTAATGCCATCTCATGTTTCAAGAACCACTGTGTATGGTTGCATGACTGTTTCTTGAGACATGGACGAAGTTCAGATTCCAAAAGGTCAATATAAATATCTTCAACAGGGAAATAATGCGATTAAAGCACGTTTTCATAATCTCTCCCCCGAATATCGGGTCAACCCTATAGGTATAATAATTACTTTTCTTCTGACATTTTGCATATTCTAACGTCGAACGCCAATTTCAATTTGAAGATGGAAAATGACAGCCTAGGAGGCATTGTCAAAAACCGAAGAATGTTCTCCCCAGGTGTCATAGCTTCAAATCCTGGTTCAGGGAGTTAACCTTCTGTGTTCTAGAGTGGAGGCAGTGAGACCATGACACAACGTCGTTGTGAAGCAAAACCTGGAGGAGGGATGTACCAGGGACCTATTGTTAGCACGAGAAAAGGTGCAAAGCTCTTAAGATCTCTGGGAACTTTCTTTTTGAGGGAATGCACGTCCAGGGAACAATTGCCATGGGAGCAAGGGGCTCCCACCGTCAATTCGTTTCATCTTGAGAGCACACTCTACTCGAGGTACCTTGATCATGTGCCCACACAATATGAAATAAACTTCTAACCAAGCAATAGCCTGAAATTGAGAGGAACTTGTTCTCGGTAACCATGGATTCTAGGAGTAAGTATGGCACAAGTTCCCGATTGATTGTTTGTTTGATCACAGCCTTGTTCCATTTGGGCACAGTGTCTCCTTAATCGTCGAAATGGGACAAGTGGCTTTGGGATCGCTGCCCAATCCAAACCTAACCCATTTTGAGTACTGCCTAGCTAACCCTCCGAAGACATTTGAACAATTGGTCCAAAGTGGACTTCTCATTTGGGACACGGTTGCCCTATACTTTGTGTCCTCGTTCACCCATATGATCTATCGTTATGTAGAGGTGTCCCATCCAATTTACGCCGTTGTGTTCCAGATCATGATTGTATCCTGCCTCTACAATTGGGCTCGTTACGGTTTGGAATTGTATTTCCATTGGCATGGATGCTACAAGATATGGTTGAGATGGGACGAAATCAGTGGTGGTTTATTTTACCTGTTCCACGAGGGATCCTGGGTGGTGCTTTCGACCGCGAGATATTATTTCGTATTGCACAAAGAAAAAATTAATGAGTTGAAATTCAGCACATTGAAATGGCGAATGCTTTCGGCAGCTTGGATATTTTATCTACTCCACTACCTATCAATGACGGGGACATGGATTGCATTGGCAGGAACGATGGGTAAGTTAAGATAGACCCAGTGATTCCTTGACGCGTCAATTACAACTGAAATGAAGCCTGGATTCAGATGGTAATAACTAGAGATGGAGGAAATATGCAAGATTTTTCCACAAAATATGCAAAAATTCTTTAAATATGCACCGATATGGCAATAAGAAACAGTTCATTTTGGAAATTTTTCCTGCTTTATTTTCGTCATTTCTTATCAGATCTTAGTAGCAGCTGTTGTTAAACATAAATAGTGGTTCTCTTCAAACATTAGGCATGGCCTTGAGGGGTTTCAGTTCTTACATTATTTTCCTAACGCCAGCGGTAAAACAATTGTCATGGGCAGTTTGAGTAAGCTCAGGCAACTGGAACTTGGTTTTTTTTTGCTTTTTTAGCAGTACCATGGCCTAATTTTGAACGCATGCCATAGTCATGAATCAAAACATAGATTCATTGGCTTACGTATCATTTAAAAAATGTCAGCTACTTACCCCAAGCCTGTGTTTCAAGTTGCTAATTCAACTGACCTCATTTTCATTCCTTTATCCATGGAGTCCACCAGGGCTTGAGAGGGAAGCTTTTTGAAACCTTGCTATAAGACATTTGAGCATGGCGTTGCCTCCTCATTGGGTACTTCATTGGGAAGAAAGAGTTGATTAAGCACCCCCTCAGCTTGCATGCATCTGATTGGGAGGTAACGCTCTGCTTGAACGTCTTCCAGCCAAGGTTTTGTAGAGCTTCCTGCTCCAGACCTTGTGGCTTCCATGTCCTATCTTAAGCAGCACAACTCAACTCAGTACGGTAATCAGTTCCGTCAATTTAACGCGTATAAAATACTAGAAGCAAAATTTTCACGCCAAGTTAAAAATGTTTTTATGTGACACATTTTTACTTATTCACATAACCCATTTTTTATCTGGAAAAGCCGTTTGTAAACCATTTTGTTGCTTTTGAATCTTCGATTTTTGGAACTCAGTTTTTGAAACCTTAAAAACAAATTTTGCTTAATAATGTTACTTGTACTTTGGTTTTTTAGTTCCTCTTCTAGTTTGAAAAGTACGCCCATGACCTTCCAAGAGTAGGTGTTGGCATCTTCTCAGTTGCTTTAATATAGTCTGTACCAAAAAACATTCAAAATATGCAAAGAAAATTGCTAAAGGAGGGAGGAGACGTGGTGTGGTGGTTAGCGTAGTCTCCTATCATGAGAGAGGTCCCCGGTTCGATTCTCCTCCCCGACCTTTCTCAAGGAAAATTTTAGACGCTAACCACGCCCACAGACGGAGAACCAATCTGATACGGACTACGACACTNTCAACAGAAGAAGAGAGACTGGCATAGATTTTTCAGTTTCTCCTCTGTTTTGAAAAGTACACCCATGACCTCCCAAGAGTAGGCGTTGGCATCTTCTCAGTTGATTTAATGTAGTCTATACCAAAAAACATTCAAAATATGTAAATAAAATTGCTAAATCGAGAAATATGAAAAATATGCAGTTTAGCCAATTATTGCACAAAATATGCAAAATAGGCCATTCCATTTTCCCCCATCTCTACTAATAACCAATAGAATCACGTCAATCTTACTTTGAACAAGGTGTTTGCCCTCGTTCGAAGATTATTGTTGAAACTATTGGTGCGTTAGCTAGAACGGGCAATTCAAAGTACTATGATACCACTTTCTTCCGTTTATTTGTGGATCTTAATAGCGGTCTGATTAATGATTAGACGGTTTTAACCTGAACTTTTCCTGAGTGGAAAAAAACAAATTTTTGAAATGCTGACCTTTTCTATGCTTAAGTAGACTTACAAAATAATTACTTCAAATCCTTGGCATTCGCGTGAGTAGGTCTCTCTTTGTCCCTGAGCTGGAATTTTTAGTTTTAAGTCTTAGATAGGTGTTAAAAATTCATTGCCTTTTTAACTTCAGGTTGGCCAGAGAAAAATCAAGCAGAGTTCACTTTCGTGAACAAAGTAATCATTCACATCCAAATCGCAATATTCATGGCGTTTCCGGATCTCGTCAACGTGTTGATCTATTTCCAATTGCGGAAATCTCAACAGAAGAACTTGATTCATCCCCAAAGCTCTTGCAGTTCAGTAGTGAACATCAGCCAAGACCTTACAGTAGCTCATTTTGGAGGAGTTTATGTAGGCGAGCCTCTACCAGACTTGGAGCAGGGCCAGTCGCTCGATCATCTTCAATATCAAAACACACTTCGCCAAGAAAAGTGAGTATGACATAAATGGACAGTTACCACTTTATAATGAACTTCAGAAGAAAGGGCAAAGATTCCTTGAGAAAGGGTAGTTTGGCGGCCATTGCACATGGCCAGTATTACTCTAGGGCTGCCAGCTTCTGCAAAACAAAGGTCAATTGTACGTAATGCTAATTATGACGATCTGAAAAGTTCCGCCAATCAAAGAAAGAAATAGCTTTATCCAATAAACGATTACCCACATGATTGAAATGTTCTTTTTTGTTTGGATTTTCACGGGCTTTCTAATCGCCACAGGGAATGTAATCCCCAGTTCCATTGAAATGAAAGGCTAAATTTTGTCTGTATGTTCAATTCAACTCGTCAAATTTCAAAGTGTTGGTTGCGTAGCGAGTGAAAGTGATTGCATTTTAGATGCTCATTGATTCAGCTAAGAATGATCCTTTAAAGTTGCTATAAGTTGGAGAAAATCATTGACCAATCAACACATTTATTTCCCATAATTTCTATGTTAGCCTGAACCAATGCCCTTCAGAATTCTTTTGATTATGAATGCTTGAACACATTACTAGAAGTTTTATATTAAGTTTTCATATTAAGTTTTTCTTTGACCAACACATGTCTTGAGGGGCAAAAATGGACAAACATGGTTGAAGGGGCGTGCTTACTACCTTGTATATTTTTGAATGAATATTTTTCAGATGTGGAACTTGGAATATATTGCTATTTTCACCATAGCTTGAATATGATGAAGAAGTGAAATAAGCGTAAATTAATTGAAGTCAGTTGTTTTGGCAGTATTTTTGAACACTCGCAGACCGTTTCATTTACATATCTTTAAAGCTTGCTCTGAAATTAAACTTCTTATTATTTGATTTCAGGGATGAGTTGGACATGGCCATAAACGCGTTACAGACTCATCTTTGGGCGTGCTTTGGCGTGATACCGGTGATGTTTTTCTCAATGCTACCAGAAGGATTTACTCGGACCATTTTGGTGTCGATTTCGTTATCAGTCCATCGGGCATATCTACCCCTGTTACTGGCCACGCGAAATTTTGGACAGTTGTCCAAATACTGCCGAATCTATTTTTCTGACATCTTCAAGCGCAAACCATGTTAGTTCGTGTCAAGAGACTGTAATTTCAAATTATCCCTTGATCTATATTGAAAAGGAATTCGGTCCAAAAGAACTTAAGGAGCGAGTTGCTTAATTCATTTTACCACCATGAAATCATGTGTATTAACGACAATAAAACAGAAATTCGATCCCTAAATATTAATCTTTATATCACAAGTTAAGCCAGGTTGAAACTTTTTGCTATCCATATCTCATATGACATTACTAATGAACCATTTGCTTCAGAAAGTCTGAATTTTAAACAAAATAAAGATTATTCTCCAAAATTGCGGAATATTTTGTATTAGAAAACGATATTCCGTGCTCTCTTTGACATACTGATGGGGATCAAATTAATAATCACGGGAGGTTGCGAATAGGGCTAACAATTTACATTTTCAATGGCATATGACATTAGTGGTTCCTCTTTCCTTTGGAATTTGCAGTTTGATATGATCCCATCAATACTTTGACAGCCGTCAAAAATTGAGGTTTGGTGAAATTATCAACTGATTATGAGAGTAAAATCTACACTTCCCAGAGTAAAAAATACGCTCACCATGCATATTGATCAAAACAAAAAAGCGCAAGCAAATAGTCGAACATACAAACTGACTCCCGTGACCTTTCTTAAGTGGTGGGACAAGTTTGGCTACCATTTTCTTTACATATTATGGCTTGCAGCTACGTTTTTTCTCCATCACATGTGTCGATCATCTCATTGCTCTCGTGATATTTCGTATCATGAATAACGATAGCTCGAGTTTTGGCCCTTTGCTTCACGAATCCGAGAAATATCTACTTCCATACATCTCGAGTGCCGAAAGTCAACCACAAGCTCGACCGACCTTGTGCACAGAACAAGAGGCACAAAACCACTTTGGTATTTGGTGACACGGACAGCCAAATGGTCTCACCCTCATACACAGCCCTAACAGGGAATTACACTGCCCTCCCCCCTCCCCCCACCTTTTCCTCTGTTTTTACGATTCAGTTCGATCAACTGAGAATTGCCATCGTGCAAACCATGAGCCTGCCATTTAGAACACCGCTTCAACCACTTTTATCACTTCATGTACAGCTTATGGCTACCTTCGGTGGTAAAAACTCGGAAGCCCCCGCTGAATGACTCATCCAGCGCCTCCTTTCTTCTGGCCAAGCGATGTCCATAGGTTTCATTGATCCGTATGACCTCCTATACCTCTAGCCCTTCCAACATTCGTTTCCCGGGGGGACAAAGGACACAACACGATATACCTGAAGCCCTTTGGATAACCATCGTCATCTCAGAAACCCATGCATAAATAAGCAGCCCCAAGCAGCCTGGCAGGTCATTGCCAATCAAATGAACTAACATAAGGTCCGCCGAAGATGTTCGGCCCTCACCGGCAAAAATTAAGAGTGACCATGGTTTTGCATGGATTCGCGTACTTCATCCTCAGTCAGAACACCCTAGCGACAAGCCCGAATTGGCCTCTGATAGGGCAAGAAGCCTCCTTATCCAGCCAACAATCCTAGAGTTCTTTGGCCTAAACGAGCGAAGCAGGATGGTGCAAGGCTTCGATTCCCAAATCTGAGTCACGGGATCATCAGTGTGCCAACCACCGATCGAATGCACCTCCTCGCACCAACACGCGGTCGATCCTGTTGTCCTGCTCGTCGACACGGCGAACGTGGATGGAGAAATAGAAAGATCATTACCAAGGAAGGCGGTCGACGGACGGACTCAATCCCTCTCTTTGCTCAGACTTGTCCCTCTTTTCAAGCAGTTGTGAGTTCTGACTGGTCGCCGAACGGTAGCGACTTGGGCAGGGAAGGCCCATGCCCAACCAGCCTCCAAGATCTGCCTGAATCTTCTAACCCTGTTCATGATGATTGCAAAAGTGGCTTGATGCAAGTTTTGCAAAACAATTTGCCTCTTACATCATTTTCTGCAAAACTATTGCAATTGCATTTTATCAGGAATATTCAATATATTTTCAGCGGTTTTCTTTTGGTGGAGGATAGAACCTTCAACCTTCTCCAAATTTATGGTACTCTTATGAATTAAACGCAGGATTTCATACACCTGTTTGTTTTTGTAGTTGCAAATCTAGGGAAAAAAAATATTTGATCATTTACCCCAGATATGCTTTGGTTTATGTTCAGTTCATCAAAAATGCTGATTCATAATGAAGAAAAAAATGGTTTAGGCACATTGTACACCCAAACCATGGTTAATAAATGAAAAAAAGCTTCCAAAAAGTAGATTTTTAGTTAGTTTTTTACCATTTAGTCAAAGCATAATATTTTTTATACTTACCATCCCACCGGTAATGGAAGATTGCTATGGGCAAAACATGGAACAATTTCAAATCAAGAATTAATAAATGTGTTGCGATATATTCTATTAATGAAAATGGACTCGTGAATAAGAGCTATTTTTGCAAAGGCTGCTATTTCAATCAACAAATATTGCCGGTGGTCTTTTATGAAAACATCTCGGTTTTGTGCCATTTTTGATTTTTTTTTCTTTTACAAAAAAATGATTTCCAAATTCCGGGCGCCCCTAATGATTACTCACTCGATCCTGGATGCCTCCTGTGCCTGAGAAAGAGGAGAGGAGGGTGGGTTCGGATGGATTGAGTGAGGCAGCGGGTAAGGAAGGACGAATGGATGCATGGAGTGGGATGAGCCTGCTAGCCCCCTGGAAAGGGCAGGATGGGCGAGGGAACAAGTTCCCCCTCACTCAGGCTTGCCATAAACAAGCCATATTATCCAAGATCCCACTCGGAAATCCTCGTCAAGCTAACGTTTTACTCGGCCAATAGTAGTCTCAAATTTAGCATAACATATCTGAATTGACGCAAGTTGTCCAAAAACCGCTTAAACCGGCTTTTTGAGACCCACAGTGACTGTTGGCCAAAGTTGGAAGATGACTTGCCGATTGTTTTGGCATAACTGTGATTGTCTCTCGGCTCTTCTTTTCCTCCACGACGTCCGAAAGAAAGGCGAAGTAGGGGAAGAGAGAATCAGTAAGAGTGCTTATTCATTTTCCTCGTCATCCACGTTCCAGCACTTGTCAGGTCTCTTCAGGTTGTTGGTCGAGCTCCCAAGACGCTCCCCACTCCCCTCGTGCGCGAGGCCACGCCTCCCTCTCCTTGTGCCCCGTGATTTTCCTCCATCTCGGATTCCTACTCCTAATCACCAATCGTGCATAGTAGTACTCTAGGTGTGAAAGAAAGGTGCCTCCTCCTCGTCCTCGTCGTCCAAATCTTGACTTACAGTGGATAGACTAGGTCTGATCGCCGGGTGTCGTCATTATTGCTGTTGTGGTGTTGGTCTTGGCCCAAGGCGTGGATCTCTCGGGGAATCGGATTGGGATCATTTCTCGATCTCATTGCCAGAGCTTTACCTTACCCTCGCTCTCAGGTGGGATCGGTATCAAGTCTAGTCGGAGTAGAGTGGTCTGACCGGTTTGACTTGTCCGTCAATAGTGTATGGACATTGTGATCGACATTTGTGGTGAGGAGCCTTGATGCGCATTTGAAGGGAATGAAAGGCTAACTTAATCTCGTGCCTTGTAGTAGAAGAGAAGAGCCGAATGTGCTCAGTGTTGTTGGTCATCGGAAGTTGATTTTTAACATCGATAGCAGTAGCATCATCATCAAATATCATCATCAAAAATCATCATCATAATCATCATTGTCCATCTCGAGGCAGAGCTGCTGCTCTTTTTGAAAAGGGGAGTGTATATTTTCCACACTGTTGAGTTTATGGCAGCATTGGATGAGTGGTGAGTAAAGCCGACAAGGAGAGGAATACTCGCACACATACACACTAGAGAGCTAAGGAGTGGTGTTCAGGTCGATTTCTCGCTGCCAATTCGCCGCTTTCCTCCTTCCTCTCCTGCTATCTCCCACATAGTATATATGCATACGACTACTAGCGCACATCAAATTCGACTCGTTCGTGTGTGGGAATCATTCAAGGAGTGGGGCATTGTGGATGCAATTACAGGCTACGACAAGTACTAAGTTGCATACATGCTCGCGAGACTGACGAGAGCGCTGGTGAGTGAGGTGAGCGAAAAACCGAAGTCTGCACAGCTGTTCCCGCACTCCCGACTACTAGGATAGTCTTGTGTCGTCGATAAGGCCGGACTATTTCGATGAAAAGTTCATAGTGACTACCTTCGTTGTGGGGGAGTCCATCCTTCGCCTTCTCTTGCTCATCATCGTCCCCGTTTTCTTCTTCCCCGCTTTTGGGCCCAAGTGCTGACTTAAAAGGGCCAAATCTATCCCGTCTGCTCGATCTTCGACATAGAGGCCAAAACTAGTGGGCAAAAGCAGCGAGGAGTTTAATGGCGGGTGGTGGAGCATTGTGGTGAAGCCATCCATGTGTGGACTTTTACCAAACCACTTGTGAACCTTGAGTTGGTCATGGTTCTGTTGTGAAGACCACACTGACAGTACCTCGGTCGAGATCAATTTGACGTCATCTTTCAATCTAAGGTAAGTCCCTCATGAGGACACACGAGGTCGTTTACTCACTCTCTTCGCTCTTTTTCATCGTCAGCTTCCTCTTCTTCCTCTTTCTCATGCAATGTAAATATGATATTCATGCCAGGTGAAACTGGGGTGAGAAGCGTTGCCCGGTCTAATATTACAAGCCACGCACAAAACTACCCACAGTACTTGAGCACAAGTTAGGGGAACTTGATAAGGATTTACATCAGCCTCTGTTCCTCCTGATGAGACGGACTGGTGAAATGTTTAATCCTGTGGTTAGGGCGTTTTTCCTTTTCATTTGTGGCTTCTAGCCACACAATTTCTTGTTGGACCGCTACAATCATTTCCGAAATGTGCTGAATTGACCTGATGAACATGTATTCACGTTTTGTGTTTCAGGCTCTGACTATGAGCATGCTTGAGCCGGAATCTTCCGAGGTCTTTGATGATATCCAGCACACGGGTATTCTACACACTCGCGAAGAGAGTCATGACGACAACATCAATGCTAATGTCGACCAAGAGGCCTTCAGCAGCGGCTCCTTGGGGAACCATCCTGGAGAGACAATTCAAATGCTAAGAAATGGAAGCAGCCATGCCTGTTCAACCTCGCCCGATCCTTCTGCTCCATTAAACCTCCACGAGAACTCTGAAGATCTCGTCATCAAAGGGACCTCGTCCTCCAATCCAGCCTCTCAACAGAGAAAGTATGGATTCCTGTACGACTCCTCAACTCATTCTGTTGCCACCACCACCCGATACGCTGAGAGTGACAAACTCCGGTCTATGCGGGCCAAAAAAGAGCAACGTGAAAAGCGGAAAGAGAACAAGAACGTCAAAACGGTCTTTAAAGTGGAAGGACACGATCAATACGACTACAACCGTGTCTTGGAGTTTTTGGGCGAAACCACGAAAGAAGAACTCAAGAAAGGCAAAAAGACCCAGAAGTCTGGCGGTGCAGTGGCCTTGACGGCGACCAGTGGCAATGGGAGCGTGCTGATATCTACCAACAGTTCTGGAAATGGCGGAGTGAAGAGCAAGGCCAGTCGTAAGAAGTCCAAGGACGGGTCGGATCTAAAGACGAAAACGTATCAAGTTAATGGCAATGCTAAAGCTCATTCCGCCGGCGAAGAAGAAGAAGAGGATGACGACGATGGTAATGACAGTGATAATAATGTGGGTGCTCCTGGCCGGAAGGTGAATGGCGTAAAAGACAATTCGAAGAAAGTGATCACGAAAAGTAACAGTGAGGAGTCTTCGTCCACCTCATCCAGCCGACAGCGCGATTTGAAAGAGGAGGAACTCATCAAGTTTGATCATAATAATTTCATGGTTATGGTCAATCCGCCTGATCCGGGCGACCTTCGCCGCCAAACTAGTCGATCCATTGAAAATTTAAGCAGTTTCACCACAGTAACGAAGAAAAAGAAAAAGAAGTCGCCAACCTTGTCCTCAGACGATGGCTATCACAACTATAGCGGCCGTTCCTTGAACTCAACTCCAGACTACAGGAGCAATAATAACTACAGTAATAATATTAATATTAATAACAACGTTGGCCCTCCTGTTGGCAATGGTGGAGGGTTCATGGTTGGAACTCACTCGCGCAACAAGTTCCACCCGAACAAGTCTCAGAGTGGTCATGTGGTTATCAACATGGCCAACAGCAGTAGTAGCAGCAACAACAACAATAACAATAACAACAGCAGCAGCAGCAGTAGCCACCACTCCAATCCTCTGAACCGCGACATCATTAAGCTTTTCCGCAATGCTGCCGCTTCCGGCAACAGTGCCCCCAATGGCGTGATGGGCACGAACAGTCACAGCGGTTCGAGTAGCCAATCAAGTAGTGCCGCGGTCACCACTACCACCACCACAGATGTGTCCGCAGCCTCGTCGGTGCCTCAGTCCCCACCCTCCACTGATCTCGAATTTGGAGCCGCTGACTTCCCACCTTTGGCCGAGAACCTGGTCGGCGAGGAGGAGTCAGGTAGTGACAGTGGGCCCACCGCCATTCCGCTCAACAACGCTTCCTCCCTCGGCGGTCCAATCAGCAACAACAACAACCTTCCTCTGTCAGACAATGGTCCCTCTTCAACGTCATTTGGAACAGGTCCTCCACCACCTGCCGCATCCACTTGGCCACGGAAGACTGAGGCCTCCAGGGTGGTGGACGGGACTGGTAGTAGCCCAGCTCATTCCCATTCTTCTTTGACGACAAGTGATTCCCAAATGGCTGTGATACCACCCAAAAAGAATTCAGCCTCCGAGGCCGAAACCCCGCCTTCTCTCTGTGGGCCTCCCGACGTGACCCAAGGGATCAGCCCCAATCTTATGAACGCACTCCCAGATGTGACAGCCCAAGCCCCTTACCTCGCCGATTCGCACTCTGGCGACAGCACTCCCCCACGCCAACGTCAACGCCAAGCTGAAGAAGTCTGCTCGCAGCCAAGTCACTGCGATGAACCGCCCCGAGAAAGCGAACATGCCGCCACTGCCTCCATTCACAATGCCGTCTATCGGGCTGACAGCGCCTCCTGTGGAGGTAGTAGCGTCTGCGAGCCTGGCCGGGATACCTCATCTCGTAACAGCACGGCCAGCTTCTTTCTGGACACGGACAACAACGTGGAGATCGTGCTCACCGAAGAGGAGTACAATCGGCGACGTGAAATTGGCTCGGCGCCTGTGGTCATCTTGAGCAAGAGTGAGCATGCGCACGGGGATTGGTTGGGTGGTGCTCCTGACGTCGAGTTCGGATTCGACATCAACCAGACCCTTTTGAACGCTCCCGCAGCAACAGCATCCCACGCCTCAGCCAACGACCTCTCGATGATGACCCAAACCTTGGCAAAGCTGCCGTCTGGAGGCGGTATGTACTTGGGTGGCGATTACGCTCCCATGGCCGTGATACCACCCACCACACCCATTAGCCATGTGGATGGTGCCATCGTGAGCTTCGGTGAGAGCATCGACCCAGTCTCGCCGCAAGCCAATTACTATTCCTCTGTGATGTCCATCCCTGACGGACAGGGGATGACTTGGGCCGAGATGGTGGCTGCCTCCTCATCCAGCTCTGGTCCCGGCTCACCTGAAATGCCACCCATTTTCCCGTCCAGTCGCAGTAGCCACACGCCCATTTTTCAGGCCACACCCGAGGACCTGTCCCCGAGCTCCTCCGGGCGTGCCACCCCAGTCATTGAGTCTTCAGTTCATTACGCGTCTAGCTCGACCATAGGCGGCTGTGGAGCCCCACCATTACCGCCGCCTTGTTCCAATGCATCATCCTCGCTATCATTAGCATCATCATCAACAACGTCAACATCATCACCTTCAACCACCAGCTCGTATCATCTCAATTATCTTGAGTTGGTCACATTTGTGGCTTCGGAGTGGCAGATCACTCGGGACGATTTGAAGTCCAACCGTGCGCAGGTCTACTCAGCGAGCCAATTTCTGCCGAAGAGTGCTCCCTCATCTGCCACGCCCCTAATGAAGTCGTCTTCCAAAGCTGCTCTCATTTAGGTTTCATCAAGTCGAGAATCGCCCAGCCTCTCTGGATGCAAATGAAAGGCTATTTTTCGCAAAGGGAGGGGAGCATTTGTCACCCGAACCATGTTGTCAGCCCCAAGCTCCGCCCATGGCAGACCTTCATCAGGAGGTTTTTTTATATTGTCCTCACGTGAACGGTTCTTAAAGTCGTTTTGTTGGCATCATCAAGAAATTACCTAACAGTTAAATGAAAATCAAACACTTTTTGGGAGACAACGTGGACATCCATCTGTTATCCCGCGAATTTCCTTGTTCTCCTTCCCTCGCCCTTCATAGTAACTCTGATTGGCATTTTATTGATTGTAAATCGAGTGTTCTGCACTTTGCTCCTCCGTATGATTACATTATTGTTAGCCTAAACAGCACCAACAACAACAGCCACAACCACAACGTTATCAGCATCTCCATCAAACTTTTCATCGTTCTCACGATCCCAACGGCTCCGGGACATTTTTAATTCCATAATATATATTCCAAATCAGTCACGTTGATGAAGTGACAAGCAAGTACGAGAAAGAAAGCTTTGATGATTCAAATCTGAACATAACACATGCAAATGTAAGAAGGAGTAAATACAAGAAGCATTATCTGCGTCAAGAGGAATAAAGCAAGTCAAAACAGAAAATACAAAATCACACCCATCCACAAACCCGTTTTCATTATTGCAATATCAACTGGAGACCCTTCAATTTCAAATATTTTCGATTTTAATGCCCGGCAAGCCTTAAAGAAAATATGCACTCGGCATTCGTTTTGCCCTGCGTAGACTTCATTTGAACGGGTTTGCCCAACTCACAAGTCCATTTTACCGACAAACTTCAACAACCTGTCCGACCTTCGTATTGGACACGCGTAGGGCCTATTTAGAAAAAACTGCTTTCCTTATAAGCATATCTATATGGATAAAACGTGCCGAGAATTTCAAGCATTGCTGCGATTACTTTTGGGAGGGACCTTTCAACAGGTTCTTGACAACCAAAGAAGGATCGGCCGTGGTAAGGAGATTATGATGGTCCATGCTCTCTCAGCCCCTGAAGCGACTTTCACGCAATCTGGATAAGACTGTGGACAAGCCCTAATTTCGGATTATTGCCAGTAATAAGGGATAATTTGATGGGACGAAAAAAATGCAACGACAACACACTTAGTATAGATTTTCTTCAAAGAACACGGATCAGAAAAGGTTTGAGAAACATTAACATCCCATGGGTTCTATGATCGCTTGTCAACTGAATTTGTTATCTCTAAGGAGGACTTTTCCAACCCTAAAAATACAATAAATGATACTTTAAACGAAGGGGTGTTCTAATGCATGTACATAATACGAATTGCCAATAACTGTTTATTATCATGTAGTACATGGCCTAGGTTCTAATTTGCAAGAAGTACACAAGTTTTTGCGTTACTTTGATTATTATTATTATTATCACCTTAGATAATACTGACGGGTCATTCTTTATTTCGAACGATTGATGAGTTTTTTGTTGTGCCTGAAAAACAAAAAGGAAACTCGATGAGTTTGAATTTGTTGCGACTTCCGTGATTGGCACCATGTTATTTTCCTCTCAACTTACATATCCAAGAGTTTTTGCCTCTCCTCTTTGATTTTATTGGCTTGTGCCATGTTCCGCATAATCACAGCAGCCTCGGCAAATTCATTGATCTTCTCGAAATCTTGCTTGGCAACCTGCAACGAAGAAAACTTGCCAAATCTCGCACGAGTTTTTGCAAAGAAATCGAAAGCGTATTTTTGAAACACACTATCCCGCTGTTTTAAAATTAAATTGTAAGAATGCTGCTTCGTTTGACTTTGAGGGAAATCATATTTTCAAAAAGATTACCGGAACCATAACGAATTCTTCCGTTTCAATCTTGCGTTTTTTCCCACTGGGCTTGGTGAAGACACTATTGGATCGAGCCAATCCATCGGCCGCATCCATCAACTTTTGAGTTTCATCCACCGCACGTGTTTCGTCCTGTTGCCGATCTCGCTTAGGACAAGTGCAGAGCTTCAAATCGATGATCACCCGACCCACTACGTTCCCAATGCCTTGTTCCAAGGTGAAGATCAACTTGATGGGTTTCCGATTGATCCCACCCACATCTGAACTCAAGCACATGAATTTGTAAAGATAGGAGGTGTAAGTGGTCCCACCTTGGGGCTTCTCCAATGGAACAATCACGGATAGGCGTTTGGAGACGGGATCTTCCTCGTAGACCACGCCATCATGACTGACCCGAACTAAATGCTCGCGATGTTCCTGGAATCAAGAAACCGTCGCAATACCAGGGAGATTTGACATATTAAACGATTGGTGTTTTCTCACCGGCGGAAAGCCTTGATTGGAAGAATCCGAGGGCGAGGCATGATTAGGACAACGTTTCACCGGATCCGATAAGCAACCGGCTAAAGCAAAGATTGGGAGAGCTCGCACGTAGAACCCTTCCGTATCAGTTTGATTGAGACTGAATGCGATATTCACACTTTTGGCCATGATGATGAACAGCTTGTTTAATCGCTCAGAGAACTGGAAAAAAAAATCAATATTAATTCAAGTCCAGACACTTACACGCCCAAGTTTCATATCTTCAAATACTTACATCCCAAGTTTTGTTCTTCCCGTTGTTCGTCAGTTTAATGAAACTGATTTTAAAACCATAATCGCCCTCCCATTGTTCCGTAGAAGGGTGGGCCGAAGTGGGTGACAAAGTTTCGCCCACTTTCCGCATTTTAGGCGATGATTCCGGAGTACCCACCATGGGTTCACCCCAAGTGGTATCGAAATTAGTGATAACTGTACACGTGTTGTCCGTGTTCACCCGGATTAATTGCACATTGGAGCCATCATCGGACCGGTCCTCTTTGGTCTTTAATTCATTAGACTCTATGGCGGATGAGAGAAGATCTCCATGGATGGCTTGATCAGTCTGATTCGGGTTGGCGGGTTCAAGGCCCAAAGCCTCTTTAACGTGATTGGTCAGGCTTTCATCGGAGGAGAGCATCATATGATTGTGCCCACTGATGTCATTGGGGTTGGCGAAACCTGGATGGCGTTCTAAGGTGTCGGACCGACCGATTTGCAAGGCAATCTGTTCGCTGGGCGTATGATAGGCGGTCCATAGATTACTACTCTGACTGGTGGCGGGTTGGTCGACCAAACGAGTGAAAGTTCTTAACAAAAAGAAAAGAACAAAGTCTAGTCAGTGAGATCTCAGATATTAAACCTTCAAGGTAAACCTCGACGATCTTTTACAGGTACAGACAAGTTCAATTTCGTCAATACTTCATCCACGAGTAAACAGCTACCCCTTCCTCCTTCCCAACAAGATGAGCCAGAACAAGGTCGTCTCGTTTGATTGACGGTGTAGGTCGTGTTTGAACTTGCTTTCATGATACTCACTCAGAGACACCTTGAGCTCTTAAATCAGTCTGCAATTGCTGTAGCTCGTCCTCGGTCAATGGAGCGTGCGTGGGACTTCTTTGAGGCTGATGATGTCGAGGTGTGTGGTGGGTGACCTCTTGTGGTGATTGACCCGACCCACCCGTCATATTGGGATGAAGCGAGTACTGATTCGAGGGAGAGGACGGATATGGCAAATGGTACTGCGGATGGTACGTGTAAGGTACACTTGGGACTAAAAATTGATGCTCATAGCCGTGATGGTTGGATGGTGTTGGGGCCGCGTTCCGGTCCACGGGCTCATTAGGATTACCTTGAATGCTAAAATGAAAAGACATGAGACATCTCACGTCCCGTTGGTCCAGGTTTAAAGCACTCACACCATGCTGTTGAGCTAAATCGAGAATGTCCTTCTTATTCATGGATGTTGACGGGTGGATCTTGAAAATTGGAATGACTCACCTGTTGGGTTTCCTTGGGTCATTTTTGGGGGGGTATCGGCTAATCAGTGCAAGGTCAGCTTGTGGTTGTTGACCACTAATGTTGCGTTGAAACTGAGCTAGTTGATCATGGGTCAGCTCAAGCGACAAAGAACGGTTCCACTTGAATCAAGTTCATTCTTGCACAATGATCCTGGAGTTCTCTAAGTTGAGTGAATAGGAATGCAAATTGGCGTCTGGAGCTTGAGGAGAATTCTCGCAACCTATTGTCATGAGGATAAAAAACATTTTTGGGTAATTGTACTTAACTTGGTAGTTGGTATGAAATATTCGATGTAGACATTACTTCGAACATTAAACAACTGAATCAGGGATGTGATCCATGGCCGTTGACAAACATTCCTTGGATGGAATTTCTGAACGAAATTTTGTTGTATTAATAAACTCAACCCGACAACGGCTGGGGATAATTTTTATACCTTATGATACGGTTTTAGCTATTGTAAAATGTTATGTGTAAAAAACTAGAATCATTACTCATCTAAACTGCGGTTGGCAGATGTTTTAGTGAGGTAATGTTACTCCGCAACAAGAATATTAATGTGCTATCAATTTGAATCTCTACATGAAAAACTTTCCCTTTGTCTGGCTCATAGTGCTCAATCAAATGTTTCAGGTTAATGTCACAGATTTAGGCAAAAGTTTTGGCTTTTTCTAGCACACAAGTTCACTTAATAGTGACAAAGATATGCTTCAAACAACACTGAAACATAATGTAGGTGCATTTTTACAACTAATAACAGATGGAAGTTTTGTTAACGCTAAACGGGTGATACAACACGGACGAAGAAAGAAATTTGACTTGCACGAAAAAAAAAATTACGAGTGTGATGAATTCGTGTAAAGTTCCAAGATAATTTTGGTGTAAGTGGTTGCCACAAACAACCAAGCATTGAAAGAGAATCATAGGTGTTTTAACCGCTATAAAGCGAAAAAGAGCCAACTAATTAACAAACTTTGAATTCCAATGTCAATCATTGGAATTCAATACGTGAAAACTGGAGCATAATGGCTAGAAATGATCAGTAGTAGCCTCTTTGAAAGGATAGAGGGTGAGAACTAGAGCTGTGCATCGGATTCGGATCCGGATCGGATTGAGGAATGGAAAAGTCGGATTGGGTTCTGATCCGAACCCAATTCAAAACTTCAGGATTAACTAACTCATCATCACACGGACATTGACCACCAGTCACCAGATTGATATCAATCACCTCTCATCAGATTCATACCAAAAATCCATAATTGGATGGACACCCATCACCCAAACTGGTCCAAGGATGGGTATCAATCCGATGACGGGTGGTTAATGTCCATTCCAATCTGATAAGGGCGGTCAATCCGGAGCTTTGCCATTATGTGGTCTGACATGCTTGCATTGTCTCTCTTGGCATTTGTCCTATTAATGACGTAGGATGGGCCCTTGCGCAATCTAATTACAAAAATCACGCAACCTTATTCATTTTGAGTACCACTACGTGTGTGAATGGGTAAGGTAAATCATTTAAAAAAGTATGGCATAATCAAAGAGACTAGACAGAGTCACGAAAGGAAATATTTACCTACACTTGAGAAATATTGAATGATGTAACGCTTATATATGGACACTATAAATCTGGTCACTCGTCAGCTATTGTTCAAATCCCTTTTTTGGTCCCCTTCAATACATGAGTACCATTGCAAACAGTTGTCAAGAACAAGCAATTTAACACCGATTGAGGTTGATAGTGGTTCGAATTCTCATGAAAATCATGATTTGATACTGCGTTCTCCGAAGCGCAGCATTTCTAGGACCGTGCGCACCCTTCGCAACCTGCACAGCTGATGACCAAGAAGAGCACGTGTATTGGCCATGGCCAAACTTGGCAAAACTTAGGTCAGATTGAATGACTTTGACATAGACGGTCAAACTTCTAATCGACAGTTAGAGACCCTTTTCTAATTGATCAAAAGTGTTTGTTCGAAAAAAATGGTTTGCTAATTTTTGCTGTTTTGCTATGAACCATTTTAATATCAACAAAAGCAAGTCGTCCACGTTACATGGAAAATTTCCAGCCGGATGTTTACCCCAATTTTGTAGCAATCACGTTCTAACAGTGAAAGGAAATACAGAAACATGACGTCCAATTGCAAAGATTCTCTTTACTAGTCGCTAAACATTCGACATATGTCAAAACTGAAAAAATTGACATAATCGCGCCACAATTCTGACCAAATATTTCAACGCCATACTGGCAAAGCTGAGTCAAAACACGTTTTGTTTTTTTTGTAGTGTTTATTATGATTTTTGAGTATTCCCAACAACGCTAACAACCTTAAAACGCCATTGATAAGTAAAACAAAAATGGAACTGAGTAAACGCGATCGTCGTGTGGCCTCGAAAAAGCGGAAAATTGCGGCTTTCTTGGACGTGGCCGCTCTCAATGATCAAGATGAGAGTGTGCAAGAGAAACGCCTCAAACGCGTCCACGCCTCCCATGGGGGTGCCATTCCACCCTTGTTGCCCCTGGGTGCATCGACTCACGCGAAGTCAGGCCCACCTCCATTGTCGGATAAACCGCTCTTGAGTGGGCCGGCCTTTGACGATTTAAGGCGTCGTTTGAAAGAGAGGAAAAAGTATTTGCTGACGTTGCCCAATTTCCGGCTGAAATCCGTGGGCGAAGACGCCTCCCTTGAGGTCCCACCCAATCTGCGCACGCCCCTTTTCATGTCGGATCTACACAAACTCGTCACCTACATGATCATGGGCAACAAAATGCCCTACGCCTGCGAAAGTCTCCGGTAATTGTTGTGTTCCAAAATCTTCATGCATTTGTTGGTAGACTAATTTCTTCAAGGTTCTCATAGTTTAATTCTGATCACGGGCGGAGTCTCTCATCCAAGATTGCCTTCATTCCAGGTGGTGCCAATTGGAGAAATGGAACCGATTGACCCACGTTAATTGCGTTTTCATCCAAGGTCTGAGCGCTCAATCATTCCTGGATCATCGGGATGCTAATCCGGAACAATCTGTGTCGGGGATGTTCCCACACAAGTTGGAATTCATCTCACCCGCGGCTTACGACTCCAACATGGCCTCCGAGATGGTCATCATACCCGTGACCAAACGACGTCAAGACGCCTTGAGGAAGTTGCACAAGAATTCGTCGGGCATCTTGAAATCTGGCGAGGCTTACAAGTTCTATCGCTCCATTTTCCCCATTGTGCCCAACCCTGATAGTGGCAAGAACAAGGTCAACGTGTTGGACACGATCGCGCCCGAGGAGTTGAAATTGCACTTGCTTTTGAATGCGGAGCAAATGCTGGGTGAGAACTATCCGATGCCGTTGCCCGGTTTGAGAAGCGATAAGTTACGCGATTACGTCCTCTCCAATGACAAGTACCAAGAAGTCTCACTAGAGTCGCCCATGTACAGTTTGGATTGTGAGATGTGTCTCACGCGAGAAGGGAACGAACTCACCCGCATTTGTGTGGTCGACTCCGATTGCAAGGTACGATGATTTGATTTGATTTGGATTTGATTTAATTTCGTTTCATGCTGTTCTTCGTGGTACTCTTAGGTCGTGTATCACAGCTTGGTCAAGCCTCAGAACGAGATCGTCAATTACCTGACCAAATATTCTGGCATCACGAAGCAGATGTTGGTGGGCGTGGAGAAGCGGTTGGCAGATGTGCAAAACGACCTGCGGGACCTGCTCCCAGCCAATGCCATTTGGGTGGGCCAATCCTTGAACTCGGATCTCCACGCCATGAAAATGATGCACCCGTATGTGATTGACACCAGTGTGATCTACAATATCACGGGTCAGCGGCATCGGAAAACCAAATTGTCCATGCTCTCTTCGTTGTTCCTCAAAGAGGCCATTCAAACGGCCGGGAAGCAAGGTCACGACCCCATTGAGGACGCCATAGCCGCCATGTAAGATTATACCTGCTTATCTAATAATGTCGTGTTGTCGGGGCTATTAATTTTGAAGAGTGGTATCTGGTTGCAGGAAATTGGTCAACTTGAAGTTGGAGAACGGTTACAGTTTCGGGGATGGACTTCTAGGGGGCCGGATTCCTAACTTGGAAGAAGAGTATGGAAGAGATCAAAAGGCCGTGGATCCTGTGGATCCAGGGGAGGAAGGACAACCCAAGGCCTGTTTGATCACGTCAGTGTTGGACCAGGCCAAAAAAGAAAAGAAAAAGCTTCAGATTGTCGTCCAATCCGAATTAGCGCAGGAGTACAAAGACATTCCCGGCAATGAAGATTCGATCAAAGAGACTGACGGATTCAAGGCCACCCTACAAGAAGCTTGTGATAGTGTGTTGAATAACCAGCTCACTTTCTGTCATCTCCAAGTGAGCGATGTCGCTAAACCTTGGAAGAGTGTCCAGAAGGCCGTCAAGAAGATCTGGTCACATACTTCGAATAATGGGATTTTTATCACGGTTCTCACAGGCACCAAGGAAGAAAATGCCATGGTTGGGATTGCTCTGAAAAGAGTCCAAGAAGATCCTAGTACCGACACACCGTCATCAGAATGAAGTTGTTTTAAGATTTTGTAACACACGGAAAGAAAATCTTACTGAGTATGAAAATAATAGGAGTTCTGGTCTTACGCGATTTCAATTTTCATGTTTTTGCCCACAAGGCTCTATAATTTTTCAAAAAAGCTTCATTTTTTATTCAGTGCCACAGCTTAACAAACAGAGGAAAACGCCAATAAATTGTGGTGCTTTGAAAATAGAAATGCCTCTTCTCTGAATGTCAAACGCGCATCTTTCTAGCTATCCAGAGTTAAAAACCAGACATTTTGATCTTATTTCAACCTGAAGATGCTAGAAGAACGATGATATAAATGAATTCTATATTATACAACTGATCCTAGTCGTAAATTTTGAGAAATGATTACGAACCTTTGTTTTCATTGCAGTTCATTTTTCAACATGTTTGGTGAGCATTTAATACCTTATCAATATATCATCTTTTTAAAAGACCTTTGAAGCACAAGATGTCACTTTTAAAATCATCCGAACAAAGGTTAAAAAAGAAAATTGTTTAAACATTGTGAATTAACGTCCAAAAACTAAAAGTGATAGATGAGTTCATTTAGAGCAAAATGATTTTCACATTTTGTATTTTTGTATTGTGCATTCTTGAGCAGCAAATAATTTTGCTCGCCATTCCATGCAAGAAGTTTGGATGGTTGGACAGTAGTACCGAGCTACCTCTCCTTGGCTCTCATTGTAGCTGCAATAGTTGGAAAACTACTTTTTGCACAAAGGGCGTAAGTTTTCTAATCATTTCTCGGAATAAATTCAGTTTGACTGACTGCGCCTTCTACCCTTGGCATCACTGCGTATATTTTTCAGCGGGCTTCAAAGATAACCACAAACTAGTGCCTTGTAGGAGAAATTGTCCTAATGCATCGTACTAATCTAAATTTAAT
>NC_081448.1:3237188-3237846 GCF_007210705.1 Tigriopus californicus
AGGAGAAATTGTCCTAATGCATCGTACTAATCTAAATTTAATCTAATTTAAATTTTGCACTTGGTGGACAAAAGAAAGACGGACTAACGCTAAGCAAGCCACTCAGATTAAAGTCTTTGAAAAATGACTTGATTTGTACTGACTGTCTTGATTGATGCCCATTACTCGGCATCTAAAAAAAGGCATCCATAGATTGACCCCTGACAAGGCCAAACTTTGGCAAAAATGGAACATAAATAAATTTGATTTGGCTGCCACATAACTTCTCAAAGTTTCCCTAGATAGTAACAGAATGGCCGTGAGAATGAGTTCAAAGATTGGTTCTAAACCTTGAAAAAAAAACCTTGATTTTTTTTGTGTTCTAGATAGGGTTAGTATTGATGTTTGAGGCAAACAGGGCCACATATTACTGACACAGGTGGGTTGAAATGACATCCTTCAGTAATATACGTGAATAAATGTAGCGCCATCTAGCTTGCTAAAGGTTGAGTGTCCCGTAACAATCTTAATAAAAGGAGAGAAGACTCACATTGTACTTTCTGTACTGCCGTTTGTACTCTGAAAGTTGGACTTGGTAGCCCAAAAACGTTTTGACTGCAAGAGGTACTGACGCTTACAAACTTGTGTGTAGATGTGCACCAAAAGCGTTAACTGGCTG
>NC_081448.1:3237882-3248387 GCF_007210705.1 Tigriopus californicus
CTGCAAGAGGTACTGACGCTTACAAACTTGTGTGTAGATGTGCACCAAAAGCGTTAACTGGCTGTAATTTGCTTTCACGTGTCCCTGAAATATTTTAGTCATCTTTAACGAATAACGAAAAACAACTTATTATAAAATCGTATATTTACAGTCTCTCGCCCTTAAATTTGGAGGAAAACAACACAAAATATTTCCTATGGTTCCATCCATTTCATGTCTTAAAAACCCTTAGACCCCTAGGCTTTCCTCCGTTTTGATCCGTCAAAGGGCCTTGGAACGAACGCACTCCATCAGCGTCCGTAGTTCTCTTTTCTCAGTCGTACCCGTTGTACCGTTCCGCAATCTCCAGCATATCCAGCTTACTTCTCCTCGCCTCGTCTTTCTCGATCTTGTTTCCTTAGCTCGCTTCTCGCTTCTTTTTCTCCCCCCTCCTCTTTTTTTGTAGCAGTAACCCCGATCGAGTCAAGAAAGACTGAAAGAGTCACAGACCTCTTTGTGAGTTTGGTGTGCTTGTATTTCGGGCAGTCTGCTCATACTCAATCCATGTGTTAAGTGCAAAGCATCACCCAAGATCTCGTGTTGACCCACTCCAAAATGTCTCCGGTTTCAAGTCACATGGTCAAGCTCGGAAAAGGCTGTTTCAATAGTCCTCTCTTGGAACAAGCTTGGGTCTTGTGCGGGATTCGCGGCATCCATCATGGAGAGCCCAATAACCACGTTCACCTCACCCATCGAAATGGCAATAAAGACGGTGGGACGTCCGAGATGCATTGGAATGGACAGCCCAATGCCATTCGGCAAGGGAACAATATCAATGGGAAGCGATGGCTCAACTACAACCCGTCCTCCAAGCCCACTCCATCCTCAATAAGAGAGCGAAACATCACGGTGGCCTCTTACTACAATCAAACAGCTATTGATAAGGCCGCAGCTCAGGTGAGATGATTGGTGGGTTCAGGTGTGAGAAATTGTTTTGGAAACCGAGGAAGGCCGCCCTATTTCAGCACTCGGTGAGACTGGCCCCTGCTACTATAATGTACTCAGGATCCCAATCCACTCATCACAATGTCATGGTAAGTGGCTTTGTGATTGTAACTGGTTATTGGTGGAAAATGGGTTCAAGGATTGGTTTTTTTTTGTTACATTAGAGAAGTGCCCAATATCTACACAAGGAGCTACCGATTCGGATTGCTCATCGAATCTCTGGTATCCGATCGTTGCCGTTTATCGTGGGCTGCAATCCCACCATCTTATCCGTACATGAGCTGTACATCCGGGCATTTCACATTCTCAACGACTTCCCTGAAATTGTCACTTCGGAGGATGAGGAGAAATATAGTCAGGTGGTCAAAGATCTCTTGGACGACCACAAGGATGTGGTGTCCTTGCTCGCCGAGGGCTTTCGCGAGTCTCGACGTCATATTGAGGTAAATCTCATGTTGAGTACAAAGTTTGACCTCGCTGTTTAAAATGGACATGGTTCAAAAAAAAATAGGATGAAGAACTCGTTTCTCGGTATTTGGACCGGAATTTGACATCAAGGTTGGGCATCCGGATGTTGGCCACGCATCATCTACATTTGAAGGAGAAAAAGGTATTTGTTTGTTGGGCCTTGAGATATTTTCCGTGACCATGACGAGTACATGTGCCACTGAGCTTTCCCGTCATTCCTAGTAGGAAAATAGCTCTGTGCCAATATTTTTCAAGGAAATGAGCATGCTCCATGGGCGTGATTCATGGCTCAAATCACGTTAATAGGCTTGAGAAAGTCAGCGGCAAGTAGGTCATTCTCAACTTCTATTTCATCTTACAAGTACTACTCGGAAATTTCAACTAAGCGTGCCAGTATGCCATGTGTGAAACGTACGTTTCATCGTTTTTTGAAAAGATCAAAAATGAAAAAAAGGGTTCAACTCGCTGTTGCCGTCGAGATTCAAAGAGCATTTCACGAGCACTATGTACGAAATGCTTAAATCCCTGAGAAACAACCTACTTCAAATGCCAAGAGCAAGGTGAACAAAGGAAAGTTCGCGCCGTAGACTCCATGGCAACATTCAATTGCAAAATGCCTCCGCAAATTCTGGCCACATCCTGGGCTCTTTGAAAGATTCTTCCAGACGTCTGACAATGAGCTCTCCGAAGCTAAATATGAGGGTTTTTCTTTTTCGTTTCTACCAGGATGGTCATGTGGGTATCGTGAATGTGAATATGACGCTGAAAAATGTCATTCAACGGTGGATTACGTTCGTGCAGCAGATCACGGAGGACCGTTACGGGTTTGCTCCGGCTGTCAAGATATCGGGACATATCAGTGCTCGATTTCCCTACATTGAGATGCCACTGGATTACATCCTGCCAGAGCTGCTGAAAAACGCATTCAGAGCCACCATTGAATCTCACCCCGGAGTCAAAGGTGCCGCTTTACCTCCAGTCAATGTTATCATTGCCAATAATGAGACAGATTTCATTGTCAAGTGGGTTAAACAAATACGTGTTAATGGTCTTGGAGTCAGTATTACATTATCAAAATTTTAATTTCAATTTTAGAATTTCTGATCGCGGAGCCGGTATCCCTCATGATCAAGTGAACAAAGTTGTACAGTACAATTTCTCGACGGCAGAAAAGAGCACGGACTCTCTGATCAAGGACGATATCTTTGGAAACTTTATGGAAACTATGAATCGAACGACCTCGGGACCAATGCACGGGTACGTGGATGGAAACACAAATGTCATTGACTGATTGTATTCATTTTCCGTGATACGTTTTTGTCTTTTAGGTTCGGCTTTGGATTGCCAACCTCCAGAGCTTACGCTGAGTATTTAGGCGGATCCCTTCAAATATATTCAATGCAAGGTTTAGGCACAG
Organism: Tigriopus californicus; assembly: GCF_007210705.1. Taxonomy (NCBI): domain Eukaryota; kingdom Metazoa; phylum Arthropoda; class Copepoda; order Harpacticoida; family Harpacticidae; genus Tigriopus; species Tigriopus californicus. Next base: position 3,240,752 of record NC_081448.1, read on the forward strand.
ATGTATACCTCAGACTCAAGCACTTCAATGCCCGAGACACTCCATTCAGAATCTAACTATTTATCAATATGTCAGCGATTCACTGATAATACTCGATCCCACCTTCAGGAAGCCAATCCGGTTTATATGTTTTTAATGGAATAAAACTTTTAAGTACCAGCCCTCTTTGCATCTTTTTATTTCTTCTCTTCCTCTCCTTTGCTCAGAAGGAGTTCACACATTAGAGTCGACCACAAGGATAAAATAGCCACTGTGGTGAGAACAAATCGCAACCCTTTAAACCATTGGGGATAACCATACTGGATCACGTCCAAATAACCGGTCAGTCCCAATCCTCCGATGCAAGTGAGACAGCCAGCCACAGGAGGCATCAAAAGAGCGGGCCAAGCAATTAAAGACGGGGTCACAGCCCAAATATATTGCATCCAAGTAGGAGTGATCTCTCCTTGAGGGACGACCAAAATCCCCCAACGTACACCACCCAAGAAGGATAGAATCGTAGCTCCATACGCCATTTGGGCGGTAGCAAGCCCGGGCATAAACACACCTTGTTGAGCCATGGCCATAGGGACACCCACAAAAGGAATTAAACCTGATAAACCGAGAGTTAGAGCAGGCATTGGAGACCGCTTCAGTGCTCCCAAGTCTTCCCAAACCGTCAAGGCTTTGGTGGAATCTTTGGATTGAGTGTGAAAGGCGTTCCAAGAACTGGCTCGAATCAGCGGGTTTAGATCCCGATTGAAGCAGAGTCGCCTCAAGGACAACATCTGAAACGATATCTTCGAAATTAGCAAAGTGGTCCGAGCGTGTGCTAGAACCTACGTGAGCTCAGGTTTGTTTATTCACATGTTCGATACCGGTTCCAATTGTAAAAGAGAAAACGCGTGGTCCAACACTTTTTGCACAATTTGGACCAAGTGAATTCGAGCAAATATCAAAGGAAGCAAATTTGGTCTCGGCTCTTTCAACACGGGCAGACGGTTGTAGAAGCGACTGAAGGTGTTGGACAACCCAATGAGGAACTGGCAAAGTCGATGGATGGCTAATTTGCCTTGAGCCAAATCGCTTCCTATGGATTGAATGAGTCGCGAATATTCGGACACGTAGGAGAAGATCAAAGTCCACTCTTCGTTTTCGTCCAGGATCGACCAATCTATTGACTCAGCTTCAGCCAATTTTGGATACGGGCCGTTTTTAAATCCTCTCAGAATGTGGATAATACGAGTGTAGTTATACAACAAAAAACTCGCTTCTTTACAATCCTCCATTTTCATAAGGCAAGAAGATGCCGGATTGGAGTTCATTAATTGGAATGTTAAGTTGGCACGAGTTAAATGTCCATCATTGGCCGAGAACTGATCACTCTTCATATCAGGATTGCTTCTTTCCATGAGAATATTCTTTTGAATGTTAAACAACGTATCGTATACTTGAGAGACGGTACGGTCAACGATCTTTTTCTTCGTGTCTGGATGAACTACCGCACCTATTTGACAAGTAAGGTCCTTCTCGTCAACCTTGAGATACTTTCGATCAGAAGATCCAATTTTGAGCGTAGATTTATGAGCGCCCGAAAAGATGGAGAGGTTGGATGCAATCTGAGCTACCATGGAGCATCGTAAACTGGTAAGATTGGTTGAGTTGCTCGCCTTCTCTAGTTCCATATTGATTACTTTCATCTCAGTCTTGGATCCGCGTGGAAGTTTGAACCTTTTAAAGACCCAATTCACGAAAGGGCCTCGCTCCAAGGTCAAGAACGCACGATTTGGAAGAACCTGCCAAGTTTTCACTTGGAAATGCTGAGGTAACTTGGAGCTCGCACTTTTGTGATCGAGAAGCTGAATATCACCAACACCTCCACATTTTTGCCAAGTGGAATCGTTCAGCGGGACAGTGACATCAAAATCATCGCGAGACTGAGTCTTGTTCACGAGCTTCACGAGCTTATCGATCACCAATTGGTCAGCTATGTCTTTGGATGAAAATGCGCGTACTACGGCTTCTTGCAAGCTCATTTCATGCATATGGATTCCAGTGACTTCCATCTTCGGGCATGAGTTGTCCGGAGATGATAAGAAATATATCCACAATCCACCACACTCCCAACCCTCCGACAGTGACTAGCTTACCTACCGCTGTCCCGGTTTGACCCAAGCTAAACCGATCCAAACCCAGGAATCCAAGAAGAATGGAATAGAGGAGAGTGGTAAGAAAATAATGGTTGGAATACTTCACACAAGGCACCCCCCCACGTAGAAACGTCCGATTCCCCCGACACTCAATGCAATCTAGAGCACGACAACACACTTCAGTTTTTTCAATGTCCTCCCAACGGAGTCCACCCCCAATCTTTAGACATCCATAACCAAGATCTTTCTTGGCGGCAGCGTCGTTCTTGTGATCAATGGGGCTGTCGCACTCAATAAATTCTTCGGGCAGGAATGCACAAGGTAGCAGGGGGCGAGCCGGATGAAAGGAACCCACGTCACAATCGCCAGGTTGGGTATCGTTGTGGAAACAAGGACAATCGTCCTTGTGCAACTGAGACAAGGTTCCGATTGTGGTGGACCCCGAGGATTCAGAAGATCCCGAGTTTTCCTGGCTTGATGAACCCGCAATGTCACGCCGAAATTGACAAAACTGGCCTTGGGTGGAAGCAACACTAATGACTAAAATAACCAATATCCACTTGATCGGCATGTTAGGGTATGGATGAAGGCAAGATTAGCTTTGGGAAGTTCCAGGGGCCGTCACTGTGGATGCTTCCTTGTTGACTTTGTAGGTGTATTCCAACGAGGTCGAAATTACCTTCATGTCATTTTCGATGGCTTTGGCCCAAGTCTCAATGTCCCCCAATTCCTTAAGAGTGTTGTTAAATTGGTCTGTTAATTGAAGCCAAGAGGCCGTTTGTTGAGCAAAGTTACTAGCATGAGTGTGCAGTTGCTTAGCCTCGGCATCTAGCCGTTTCTGGTTGAGATAAGCTTGGGCCACGCCCACGTTCAAATGATCCGTCAAAGCAGATGTGAGCTGATTGGCAGCCTGACAAGCCTCCTGACGACGATGCTCTTGCGCAACTCGACGTTGTGATGATCTTTGAGAGTGTTCCTTCAGAAGATTAGACAGCATCATGAATCAAGGACTTCAATCATGGCACAATGTCAAACAACAAGGACCATAAACAACAAAGTGGGCTCAAAAATATCTTCCAAATGTAGCCTTAAACACAGAGACAACCATGAAAACCCAAGACACCTGACGCACAGCTGACAATATACAACGAAGAGCTGAAATAAGAATGAGACAGGTTTGCCCGGAAAAAACAGCTTTTATTTGAGTCAAGTTCATAAGGAAATAAATATTGGGGCTCAACTTCGCTCACTACTTCATCCGGATTTCTTTGTCAGCTTGCTAATGTGATCTGATCGTTTTTTAAGCTTGTACTGCTTGCTGAGAGAGATGTCGTAGACCAGATCCGAGACGCATTCCAAGACGTCGCCAAATTTGGTAGATGTAGGTCTCTTGGTTGGGTAGCACGAGACCTGTCCTTCTTCGGTACCTTTAGTTGCCGGTTCCAAGCAACATAAGAACCGTCTGACCCCTTTGTAGGCTTTGCCTTCCAAAGTTTCCAGTTTCTTCATCCATTTCCCTCCGTCTACGGCTAAGACCACTTTGTTGGTGAGTTCCAAAAGGTCCCTCCGTTTGCCAATCTTGTCGCTCTCAGATTTCTCCAGTTGAATAAAGCCCAATTGGGCCCCTAAAACACCCCAGAGGACAAAGGCCACGAATCCTAGACCAATAACAAGCGCCTTCTTGAAAAGCAAATACGCCATGGGACTGTTGCCAAATAGGGCGAAAAGCGCCGAGGTCCAGTTTTCCAGTAGTGAGGTCTGTACGTACGGACCAATGGGGAAAAAACGATCCACCTGACAACATCTTTGATGAGGATTTTCATAGCAGTCCGCATTGGCACAAGGGTTTGGAGAATCTCGTCGCCTCTGAATGACCATTGGGTGTGGATTGGCTAATGGAATATTAAAGAGTGGATCTTTGTATGGGGGTCCCAGGGATCGCTTGAATCTTCGTTTTTCTGAAGCTTCCGGTTTTGATTGAGGGCGAAGAAATTCCGGCATCACCGGACAACACACATGCCCTTTGAATCGATGGCAGTTGATGAGAACCTTCCAACAAAAGAGTGGGACATCCAAGAACTTCTTAAGGGATTTAATGCCTTCTTGAACAGACCTAAAATGGCTTCGTCGTCGTCGACGACGAGGTCCATGAGAGAGTCTGGAGCGGGAGGACAAGTTCAGCATTTCGGTCTTGGTGACATATTCTGTTGAATTCAAGTTATCTGGGCTATTCTGAGGGGCACGTTGAACATAAGAGGCAATCCTCAGGGGGGTTCGATTTGCCTCATCTTTCCAAGCTTTGGGGCTGTCACGAAAGTATGATCCCTGGGATTCTGCGTGTTTATCCATGGAGTTGTCCGAATAATACGACCAGAACTGATCTTCAAATCCCTTGACATCACGCAAATATTTGTCGTTTCGGTTGAATTTCCAAAATGGTTGAGGTTCAGACTTTTTGAAACCGTTGATGATATTGGCAGTGGTTGCAAACGAAACAAATAGAAAAAACGCTGAGAGCACCCTCATTATCTTTGGATTTGGGGCTGATTGAAGTACGACTGTGCAACCAAACAGGTCGATTCTGTAATATTGACTCCAATCAGCTCTGGATGATGAGCGCGCAGGTCAAGCAGGCTACGGCCGCCAATAAGTGGGGGAAGCCCACGAGTTGATCTTGAAAATTTTGACGGTTATTGCCTCCCTTTTCGTGGATCATTCTCCCCTCATGTACCTGGTTGGAGTGGGTTGACCATTCCCAACCATTGTGCCCGAGGCCATAAGATAGAACACTCCTTTCAACTGTCCTTGGTCAAAACAATGAATCATTTGTACTCAATCTATATTGTTTGCAAGAGTTTTTCATTTAGCATATCTCGATTTATCCTTACAATCTAATACATGTCTTGCGTTAAAGCAGAGACGGAAGTGAGATAATTTCACTTGAATTACAAAAGAATATTCTCGGTTAATGAACACGATTTTAGATTTTAGAACATTAATAACAATTCTCTTCTTTTCCTTCGCAATTCATTTGGATCAGTATTTGTCCAAAATCCCCGACCAACCCTACGTTCAGGGGTTTCCTAGCCCGACTAATGCCAACCTGTTGGTAGACCAAATTCTTGTCCATTTCTTGTTATGCCTTGTTGTTTCCATTGAATGATGTCCTTGGTATCGGTTACAAAATTTGTGAACTTTGTAGTCAAACCAAAAAAAACAACCGCCAAGACTCGTCGAAAGTAGTCAGGTCACCGAAATACAATTTGGCCTATTTTTCAATCTATATCGTCAACACTGCTTCTCAATCTTTTCTCGTGTTGTTTAAGAAACCTCTCCAGAACTATTTCACCTCACAGCAGTAAATTGATCTAGGAAAGGAACCAATTCTAAGGAATTTACACGTGCTATTACAATTCATGGAATACTTATGAAGCAATGGCTATGATCTCTCGCTCTGAAGGATTCGCCAATGCCTTCTTGGCCTTCTTGAATCCTAACCAGGATATTAAGGACATCACAGAAGCACCGCCAATTTCTCAGAAACTCTCCATTCCCTTCAATGCAGAACCGCCAAAGCCAAAGAGAGGAAAAAGGAAACAGAAAACAGCCGATGATCTTTTGGATGAAGATGACATCCCAGTGCTGAATATCATTCCCAATCGACAAGAAGGGCAGGTAAAAGAAGGCCTATGTTGACTGTTCATTGGCTGTTATTCAATGTTTGAGTATATTTTAGGAAAGTGAAGTCGTAGATGATCCACCACCTCAAGAAGAGATAGCATATAAGACATCCAAGAAACGCGGAGCCATTCAAGCCTCCAAAAAGACGCCATCTCCGAGAGGCCGAGCTAAAAAGACCGAGGAAGTAGAGGAAGAAACCATAGAATCCAAAGGAGAGGATGAATCCGATGAAGAGGATGAATCCGATGTAGAAGAAGTGACAAAAGAACTTACCGATGGCAGTGACTTCGAAGTTGAATTGAAGGAAGCCCCGAACAGGCGGAATGTCTCCACCAGACGCAGCGCAAGAGTAACTCGAAAATCTTTCGCCCATTTATTAAAAGATGACGATACCGATGAAACAGATTCCGACGACATCGTTGAAGTGCCTTCCAGTCCCATCAAGGGCAAAGGCAAGCCTAGCAGTCCGATCGCCAAGTCCCAAAACGATGCCAAGAAGCAAATTCATGACGCAAAAAATCCCAAGGATGCACCCAAAGCAAAAACAGCTTTGACCAAATCCAAACAGACTGGACGACGACAGTCGCTTGCGTCTAAAGTCGGTTCATCGAATCAAAGCAATGATTCTGCAGAAGAAAACACCGTAAAAAAAGAGGAAGAATCAACGCAAGTACTTGATGGACCCGCCCAGAACAAAACCGTCATTGAGAATACGAGAGGACGAAAGAGAAAAGTAGACCCAACGAAAGAAAACCCTCAACCACAGCCAATTTCTCAGGCTGAGACTGATGTTCGACCTAGAAGTGTAAGAGCCAGACAGCCAACGAGAAAAGTGTCAATGGACTTGGACGACGAACCTTTGGCTAAATCTGTTAGGATGTCGAAAAGTGCACGGAAACAAAATTCCCTTGCAAAGACCCCGGAAAAAGATGTTCAAGAACTCAAGAAGAGTACTTCCAAGCAATCTGATGACCACAAGGTGAGGCATTGAACTAGACATAACCGGCATGCTGGTTGCATGCATGTTTTTACTTCCAGTTACAAATTGATTTCATTTGTTTTCATTTCTTAGTTGCAGAAATCCACACCAACTTTAAAGATAAAGCCTCAAGCTGGACTTGAAATACGGAAAATCGAAGAAAGAACAGAAACTCCCAGCAAACGTGAAAGAACTCTCAAAGTAGGCGAATCTGAATCGAAATCACCTGAAAACTCAACTGGCTTCCAATCTCAGTCCAGCACTTCTGTCACTTTCCCCTCTAAAGCACAGTTGGCCGACCAACTTGCTGAAAACGCTGCCAAGGATGCCAATCTTAAATCCTCCTCCAATGTTGTCGCCATCACTTGCTCGAGATGCGCGAAAAGCGTTGCCACTGAGCAAGAGCTTATGTCACATTTCAATGAAGTCCACAGAGCAGAGATACTCAAAGCCAATCAATCAAAGGTCAAAATCAAATCCATGACCAAACTCCACGCCTGTCCCCATTGTCCCTACAAGACCGAATGGGAAAGCAGTCTTGGGATTCATTTGAAATTGTCACACGGGAACGCCCCCAAGACTTCTAAAACAATGACTGGGGATCTCTGATTATTGTCCTTACTCGAGCTTCGCACATCCTAGAATCTAGAGGTTGCTTCTTGTTTGGAACTAACCAACTAAAATCGCATTTATATGTCGCTCTTAGTGATTCTATCACAAATGATTATTTCCGAAAAACGATATCTCAATATATTAAAGTCTATCTGTACCGGTAATTTGAATCTGAAAATATGGGCGCTTAGATTTACTCCCGGGACGATCTAAAGCGGAAATTCCCATGCCAAAT
>NC_081448.1:3248428-3277869 GCF_007210705.1 Tigriopus californicus
CAAAATATGGGCGCTTAGATTTACTCCCGGGACGATCTAAAGCGGAAATTCCCATGCCAAATAAAGCGCCAGGATCAAGTGGTTTTCCTCTTTAAATCGCGTTCAACTCGTTTCATGATTAATAGTATTCCTCTTGTGACTCGATTTGCTTCCCCAGCACTCAATGTCAAGCAAGGCATCGTTGCAAGTGTGATTGGATGGAGCTGTTCAACAAGAACCAACCATGAAAATATACATGACTACGTGTATTCGTACTAATATAGGAACCTCAGTCCTAACTCGCGAGTGAGCAAAACCGTCACGGAATGATCTGACTTCACTCGGCCAATCGTACTTTGTTCGATTTGGATTCAAGCCTGCCCAAGCGCACTTGTGGCATGACCAGGCACGTGAAAAAAGTTAACAAAATTAGCCTCTCTTGCTCCGAATTTGAGTGGCTTTGAGAACGTTCTTTGGTCCAGTAGCGTCCATCTCCCTCTCTCTCTCTCTCTCTCTTTCTGTCTTTGCATTAGTTTCCACATAAAAGGGGTTTTCATCATCACATGTGCTTTGGTTTGCGATTGGGAGGAAACGAGATAACAAAGAAGAGTAAGTAGTCCTTGTCAAGTTGTGGTACACGTCATTATCTATTCCTCAAATGGACAAACATTGACAAAGCCAGCAGCATTTTGCTGGATTATAAAACTACGTTCAGTTCTGTGCTTCGCTTTCAGATGCTCAGCAATAACACGATCTGGTCTTCCATTTTGCCGCAGACGCACAAAGGTAAGTGTGTACAAGTGCTTTTTACATGCTGCTTATAAAAAATACGTATGATGCTGTAGCATTTGCATAATTCAAAAATGCGTAGAACTGGTTCAAATTGGAACCAAAAGTAGTCAAGACGCCAAGATAGGCTGAACTCTTAAAAAAAAGCATAAGCGGAGGCAAGTCCCGTTTCTTAAACTCAAAACGACTTTTCGTCCAAAACCACTCCAAGTTTCGATAGGACAGCCAGTAACCATTATAGTTCAAGGGATGTTCTGCGTAGCCAAATGTTAGTTCATCTGAGTTGAATCGTCTCAGGAAGTTTGAGCTGTTGCCCTCAGGCACATGGTCAGTCGTAGCATTGTAGCAAGGACCATGCAGTGGGCATCATATGCTTAAGGGGTCAGTTAACCTTCCACCAAGTTTGAAAACGAGGAATCTGAAGCCGAGACCGCTCAATATACTAGCAATATAAAGGATTTGCCAACAGGTTTAGATTGAATTCGGTTTGTCCCATTTCATCTCTAACTTTGAAGGTTCAATTGAGACTGAATTGTTTGCTTCTATTCCAGTTCTCAGCCAGACTTTTGCCTCTATGTCAAACATGCCTTGTCCATTTGCAAGAAAACTCCCAACCACGTTCTTAAAGAACTATGCAGGGTCCTTGGTCAAGACCTATGGTGACCAATGCCCAGCCATCAGGAGGGCTGTGGCGACCTTCCATCAACCAGGACCCAATGTGGACGCTACTCTGAATATGGCCCAGAAATGTCCTTTTTTGGCCAATGCCGTCGAAGAACCCGAGTCGGTTATCAAGATGGCCTCACCCTCAATTAGCGAGGATATTGTTATTCAACAAAAGAGTAAGAGGATTGAAATACGGGAACTGAATCCAGTTAATGCAGCCAATTAACTTTCACGTATTTCAGCTGCTTTTGAATATGAGGGATTCTTCCAAGGCCAAATCTTGAAGAAGAAATTGGATCACTCTTACCGGGTGTTCAAGAAGGTGATCCGCTCCGCGGAAAATTTCCCTGCGGCTAAAGAGTTCTCTTGGGGAGAGAGACCCATCACGGTTTGGTGCAGCAACGACTACTTGGGCATGTCCGCCCATCCCAAGGTCAAAGCAGCCGTGCACCATGCCGTGGATAATTACGGCGTGGGAGCCGGCGGAACTCGCAACATTTCCGGCAATTCTATGATGCACGAGGAACTCGAACTTGAATTGGCAGATCTTCACGCCAAAGAAGCCGCTTTGATCTTTACTAGTTGTTACGTGGCCAACGATACTACTCTGTTCACTTTGGCGAGGCATCTTCCAGGCAAGTTTAAGCGGGAAAGATGATATCGAAACGTTTCTAACCGGCAAGCATCGAAATAGGTTGCGAGATTTATTCGGATGCGGGCAATCATGCCTCCATGATCCAAGGCATTAAGAACAGCGGAGTCCCCAAGCACATATTTCGGCACAACGATCCTGAGCATTTGGAAGAACTCCTGGCTAAATCGGTTCCTGGCATTCCTAAAATCGTGGCTTTTGAAACGGTCCATTCAATGACGGGCGCCATCTGCCCATTAGAAGAACTTTGCGATGTGGCTCACAAGTACGGTGCTCTGACTTTTGTGGACGAGGTCCATGCGGTAGGCCTCTATGGTGCTCAGGGAGCTGGAGTGGGAGAACGCGATGGCCTTATGAATAAGATGGATATTATAACCGGCACACTTGGTATGCTTTAGTGTTTTAGTAAGTGTCCTTGTCCCTAAAAAATATAATGAATATATAACTCTTTCAGGCAAGGCTTTTGGAAATGTCGGTGGATACATTGCGTCAACGGCTAATCTGGTGGACATGGTCCGAAGCTATGGTTCTGGATTCATTTTTACCACTTCCTTACCCCCAACGGTTTTGCGAGGCTCCTTGGCATCCATTCAAGTTTTGAGATCCGATGAGGGTCGTTCCCTGAGAACCACTCATGGCGAAAACGTCCGATACCTGAGGCAAAAACTATTTGAAGTAGGTGTGGCCGCTCAACACACCCCTTCTCATATCATCCCTGTCCACGTAAGACTAGCTCACGAAACCTCCATTAGACTCCAACTATTTCTAACTCTTAGAATGGACCTTTTATCTGTAGGTTGGCAACCCAGAATTGACCACCAAAATTTCGGATGAACTCATTAAGAACTTTGGACATTATGTGCAAGCCATCAACTACCCGACCGTACCCCGTGGAGAAGAGAAGCTACGAATCGCCCCCACCCCTCACCACTCCCGGGAGATGATGGACCAATTTGTGGCTGATCTGGTTAAAGTTTGGACCGATGTGGGACTTGAATTGAAACCCTCCAAAGCTCCAAAAGTTGAATGTCCTAATGGGGAGCAAACTTGCACCTTTTGCCAAAAGCCAGTGCTTTTCTCAGAATTGGAGGCCCGTTTCAACCCGGGATGCTGCAAAGTTGAGAATTGCCCCCAAGTTTCCGCTGCTGCTTAGTGGATTGAACTAATACGGCTTATCTAATCAGTACATATTCGAACAGTATCGAAGTGAACAAACCTTAATTTGGTGACGGGAATGCTTTACGCTTGATTGCCATTTGCGAATTTCATGTATGCTGAAGTATCAACAAGGAACCTAGATGCAGATTACCCCGTCCAATGTGGCGAGGTTCTGGTGGTGATTCCGTTTTATGAATTGAAATACAAGTCAAACTCAATTTGCAATCCATTCACGCGAGTCTCTTTCTCTCAGCATGTGGATTTCTCTGGTGTGCCTTATCAATAGGGGTTATGCAATCGGGTGTCAAAACTGAGCTACAGATGAGTTGCTAGAACAATGATTACAATTAGAGCCTGTTTAAAAAAGAATTTGTTGTACGATCATTAAGATTGGAGACGCTGACTTGCTCCCTCAATCTATTCGCCCACACATCCACTGAATGAACGATGACTGAGCAGATCATCCGGCTGAAACAACTCAAAGTTGATTCCCTGTACATAGCGGCCATGAGAAAATTCAAAACTCTGAGGACCAGTAAAATCGGCCGAAACCTGATTTTGTGTTGCAAGCCAAAATATGCTATGGATTATTGATTGCTGATGTTTGTGCCTACCGGGTGGCCCTCAATACGCATATAAGTGTTCATTGAATCAGATCGAGCAGAAAATATTGAAACATTGATCATCTTTCGTCAACATCAAAACCTACTTTTATGCAACTTGAAGTAGTACCCCATACGTTTTCTTCAAGATCGCTAGATTGCTTGCATAAAAAATTGAGAAATGGGTATGAAAAATACGGCGATAAACCATGCCTCGATTTCAGTAAAAAATTGCATTGACATTTTGACCAAATTGTGCCACATCTGATGCATTTATTGAGAAAGCAGCATTGAGAACAGTGATTGCCTCCGAAGTTGAAAACACCAATTTGAAAACCTTGAAAACCTCTAATGAAACAGTAATGCTTGTACTACATCTGCACTAAACACACGGCTATGTTATTTCTAGAGAATAGAATTGATGATCATACAAGTGATGCATGATGCACACTTCAAACTCGTCCATTTGTGCCCAAAAGTGTGCTGTACTTTAATCAAATGCTCTGAAGTATGAAACTGAAGGTGCAATGATATAAAATTACCAAGGCACAACTTACATTCTTGCAAAGCATCCTCAAAGCTTAGGAAAAACTTGCCAATTTCCTTGATATTTGGGTCAAAAAACGCCTAAAGTCAGTCAAAAACGCCAGCAACCCACCCAGATCAACCTATCCGTCAATGTTGAAAATTTTCTCGCTGCACAAAGTTCAAAAACGCCAGACAGGGGCCAGATTCATCTTCCCCGCCAAAAGAAAAATCTTCCCGCCAGACAGAACCAAAAAACGCCAGAAGTAGCAAAATCTGGCGGACTAAACCGCCATCTGGCAGCACTGTGAAATACATCGTTCCATAAACAAGTTAGGAGAGGGGAAGATCTCGTCCTTGATCGGCCATTCCAAATGAAATTTTGAAAGCAAATTTAAAACGTGCCAAACTTCAGGTTCACTAAAACTTAGAAAGACTAGAATTTAAACAAAAAGAAACTGCCATTTGTAAACAATGACTCGGCAAAACAATGGACTGATAACCTGTCGAGATCAATCACCTCCAAGTATGGAAGTTACATTGCTTTTCGTGTAGACGTCATGCCAACTGATCCTTAAATATCAAATCAACCATTAGCAATGTAGTGCGACCGGATCTGTCCTCGAATTTTCTCAATGATGGCGAACGAGCCGGCCACAAGACTGGCCTTTGTGCAGGATCCTCTTGAAAACCCTTGAAGGAAATCTCGAGACTCAATTTACTCATTTTACCAACTTTACCCAATCCCGAAATACAAACATACATTTCTTACATGCAAGCGTTAATTTTAGTATGTATACTAATTCTTGTTCAAAGGTAACGCTACAATTTTTAATGACACAAAATAAGGCCAGCACTTTATTTATAAATTTAGTTACTACAATGCGACATTTTTGTAGCCGTTTTAGAATCAATCACAATTAGAATCCTTTTTGCATTATAATCTGGGCTAGAAGGAAAAAGCGTTCCGACCAGTACATAGCTTTCAAGCTAATGTCGGCAAATCCCCCATGTACTGTAAACTTGATGATTGCCCGATACAAAAAATTGCAAATTGCCCCCATGCTAGATTTCAAAAGAGATTGTCGCTTCTTTTAATTAACGATCACTTATCAAACAAAATTGAGTGGCTAAGATTAATACGAAAAGAATGTTTCACCTAACATGACTTCACTAAAGAATTGGCCAAAAGCAAAATTAGTCACTCTTGGAAAATGATGATTTTTTTGAAGCTGCCGAGCCCCTATTCAAATCTTGTTCGTTTGTTCGTCTATTCTGCGGAGAGAAATGTTCTGCTACACTTCATCAAGACCCTTGCGATCACACTTGCAATAAATTGCCCTCGTGTGCAAGTGATAATTTGAGCCAATAAAAGAATGAGACAGTCTGATTTTGCAAACTCTGGTGAGACTGTTTGACTCGTTCAAGGTGAACTGAGTTACGGCTCAAGGCATATTGATAAAATTAGAAGAAGCCTGCTTTTTCACAGGACTGCTTTGAATCCATCCAATTTTAGCCATTCATGTCAGGCACTTTGTGGTAATGATCAACCCATAAAAACAAAAGGGCCTGCTCTTCTTCCATTAGCCCTTTTAAGGCAAGCAACAAGTGTGAGCCGCGGGAAAAAATATGAAACAAAACCTCAAATCTCATGCGGTAGTGAGGGTACTTTTATTCTTTTAGCTGGCCCAACTAATGTGCTTTATTGCCATCAACAAACCCACGGCTAACATACGAATAGATTTAAACATATCACATTACTCAAAATATAATGCTCACTTGTCATGGACTTCAGGCTGCTGAGCTGGCAAAGCGAATTTGCACCGACAGTTTTCGTGATTTGACAGTTCCCTCAGCACCCGACATCAGCTGTGGGTAAATTTTCTTTTGAAACCAAACACTGAAGCTCTATAATGAGAGAAGCTACTTGGTTCGATTTCTCGACGACTTTTTGATGCTTGCACTTCAGCTTTATTCTGATGTTCTAAAATTTGCGGCAACGACTACTTGTGTCTATGTGCCCATCCCAAGACCAACGAAGCCGTATGCAATGCCGTGCATGATTATGAAATGGTCATAGCAAGAAAATAGTGACAATTTTTCTTCAGGAGCATAAGTACATGTATATTAAACGAGCCGAGGCTTTGGAAAGTTATGATAAGTATGTAGAGTTGGTTAACCAAGACTGTAGAACTGTCTAACATATATGGGTGATAAGCGTCTCATTGTTTGAATGCGTTCGTTTTTGTTATTGTCCATTTGATATCAACGCAACGATTTGGAAGCCAATGGACCAATGATTTGATTTCTGGGGCCCCTTCCAACAACTGGGCTTGCTTAAATCTAGAAGCATCCAAAAAGTGTCTCAGATGCTGGTAGTTCAGAGATGACTCTAGGAAGGTTTTGATGATGGCCTCTATCCACATTGCATTCCAGGGAGTGTGCTTTGGAGCATACCAACCAAAAGGTAGATTGACCTCAGCTGTATATTTTCTGACCTCTATTCTCAGATGGTTTATTATGGCTAGACTCCTACATCTCAAAGTAGACACCAGTTTAAGATTGAGTTGATTGGCAGTTGATTAAATAGAAAAGCGCTTTTTAGCTACTCATTGCCTACTCAGGGGTTGATCACATAAGTCCAGGGACCACGCACATTGAAGATTACCTAAGTTTCAAAATGACATGGCTAAACAAGATCCATCATCATGTTACAATATGACCCCAGACAGGGAATGCTCAAGTCAAGAGTATCTATTTTGACGGAAGCATGCAAATCAATTGACTAACAATATTTTTTAGTTGAATGTATTTTGCTCTCCTTGAGCAGCCCCATTCTTCTCAAGCCAACCACTGTTTGAGGCAAATGAAGTTCACCATTGTTTACCAGATACTTTTTATCTTATGCTTGTTAAACTCACATCACAGAGTGTTTCACTTTAAGGATGGGGATTCATCAATTCATCAATATTTCTGACCTACGATTGTTGCGCAAAATATTCTCCCATATAAACCGATCTGAATATTCAATCAAGATAGAAAAAACTTGAAGGAGGCCTTAAATGTGCACTTTCCACTCAGTTACAGCAAGATCGTCAGAAAAAGCCCAAATCGCAAAAATAATCAGCTGCTTGTATTTTCCTCAGAATTCAAGTGAATGCGTAAGTAAACGCTCTATTAAAACTTACAAATGTGTTTCAAAGAATTTATATCTTATGTGTATTTTAAGTGTTGTTGAATACCTTTTGGAGATTTTACTTTTATGCTACTGAAAATCTAATTCAATTGTCAGGGGATTTGAATTTAGATATAACTGGGGCCTTTGAAGCTAAAGTTCATGAAGATAGGACCCTTGATTCCCATTTAACTTAGTAGTGATGAAATTGATCATATGCTTATTTGTATTCAAGTGCTATTTAATGGCGCTCAAAATTTCCATCAAATAGGCTTTCTAAAAAACAGTTTTTTGTATTTATTTTAATATCTGAGCTAAAAATCTAAAGAGCAAAAAAAGATCAAAATTGTTCCTTGTGGTCTTGCGAGGAAGAAAAAAGAAAGAAAAAAAGGAAGATTAAGATGTGCTTGGGTAGTTCAATCAAAACTGAAGGGGGCAATTAACCAACGCGTCCTAAAAGCCTCAGAATTGCCTTTCAAAATAGATCAGATAGAGCAGACAGCAAAAAAATCTGTAATATTTTAAGCACTAGTCAAGATCAGGAAGTGTTCAAAAAGTCTTATTCTTTATTTCAGGGTTCCTAAAACAAAACACGAACGGAAAGTTATTAGAACTTCTGCAATTTCTGCTCAACATTAAAATATATTTTGTCGGAGTTTACGTGATCAGTAATTCTTATTGCAAAAAGAAGTCTCAGTGTGTATTCAATTACTTTTGTACAACTTGGTATGTGATTTTTGGGGCCCATTCTAAGCTTTACTGTCGCCTTTCGAGGAGTAAATCCAATAGATTGATTGATTGAACCCAACCAACGGAATTGACTGTAGGAGACAGTTTGTGGTGAATGTGTTTAAAAGATATCATACTGTGTTGACCAAAAACGTATCACTAACCAAAACGATGATATTGTGATTTTTTAATTAGAACTGTTTGCTTTGCAATTGATATGTTTTCACTCACACTCGAAGCGAAATTCATAAGCCCCAGTACTCATGTGGCACAAATGATAATGAAACAGTTATTGTCATTAATATCATTACAATCATTTCCAATGTCCTTGGATGTTCGATTGTAATGAGACACTCTGTTGTGTTGTATTGCCTCAATCTCAAACTTTAAAAAAATAATGCTATCGACAAGTAATGATAGGCCTTCCCCTTCATCTTGAAATTGATATCTCATTGCCTGTTGTCCATTCTTTCTCTCACTCACTTACTTACGCCAACATTAGCATCATAATCTCTCGATCACCCATCGTTGAATCTCGTGACTGTGTATGTAGTACATTTTTAGTGCAACAGATGCAAAATCGTCCAACTCGATTAAATCAATGAGAATTTAGTTTTTCCAATACAGTACGCTTATTTGAATTGTGATCTCATTCAGTATGACCCAAAAAATGCAAGCGAGAGCGAGAATTTGAAGATGAATTAAATTAAGATAATTCATCTCCCGTCTCAAACATTTCCAATTATATGAAGGGATCTGAGGGGAAAAGAGTCAGCCAAGATATTAGGCTGTGCTTTGTTTTGATCTCAACCGAGTGTTTCCCTCTCATTTTAGAGCTCTAGATCTCAACTCACCACCCAGGTTATGGAATTGAAGAATATCTTAACCATTCAGAAGGATTCCCAGACCCCTGAAGCACATTCAGTCTCAGCTTTGGATTCCATCACTTCCATCAAGAACATCTTGAATCTCATGGAGGAGAAAAAAATAATTCATCACTAAGATCTAATCTTGATAATAAGCCTTATTAATTTGATACTGATATCATGGAAGATCAACAAATAAACTGAATGGCCTACTATGAACAAAACCATGATATTGGAAAGCACCTTTGTCACTCCGGCCA
The DNA here is from genome assembly GCF_007210705.1 of Tigriopus californicus. Classification (NCBI taxonomy): domain Eukaryota; kingdom Metazoa; phylum Arthropoda; class Copepoda; order Harpacticoida; family Harpacticidae; genus Tigriopus; species Tigriopus californicus. The sequence continues at coordinate 3,257,830 of NC_081448.1, forward strand.
AATGTCTTCAAGTATTTGTGGCTGACAAAACTTGGTTTTAAAAGATATTAATGCCTGAATTATTTTTTTTCTTTTTTCTACACTGCATTCACTCCATTCCTGATAAATTATAGAAATGTTTGAGAGCAAACTAAATCAATCTTAAGCCGATCTCTTTAGCTGAAAAAGAGCCAACAAATTGGGAAAACGATGAAATTTGGAAACGCAGTTATATATCATTAGTAGGCAAAATTCAAAAAAAACAACTCTTAATCTACTCCTTTTTCATTCTGAGATTATGTTTATACTAGGAGAATAAGAACGGTTCCAAAATTCCAAGGCTTTGAAACATCACTGCGTCCTAAGATTCTTGCCCAATGATAAACTATGGATGGGCTAACAACTGGGAATATCACATATGTTTTGTAAATTCCAAAATTCTTGCATTTAAGTTATCCACCTAATCCAAACAAACGCACAACGTACGAGTGCCTTAGATTTTAATGGCGAAAAATAATGCTCAAGCTGCTAAGAAGCTGATTTCAACTTGCATTCCACCCGGCAACACTTCCTTGAAAAGTGAGAAATTTAAGCGTGGAGGTAGATCTTCAAAGAGAGCGTACACCTCTCACATCACAATTGAACATCCTGCCATTAGAAATCATGTGGATATTCAAACGTCAATCAAGGAAACGGCCATGCTTCTATGGTACCATTCAAATGCTTACGAAGTCTGAAAATCAGAAACCTCAAACTGTCGATAGTTTATGAGGGGTTCCGCTATTCCAACTAAGCAAGATCTCCGGTCGTGTCAAAACGGGGCGTGATTCTAATGCAAGACGGTTGCACACACTTTAGTCGATGCCATTGTTTTAGTGTTATGACCCGCTCAAAACCACCTTGGATGGGTATTGGTTATCCAAGCCGCTCCAGAAAACCACCTTGGATTCTGGTTGTTCAAAGCCTCCAATAGGATGGGATACATTAGATTTTTCCCCCCGGATTCCCTCATAAAGTCAATCATTCACGTTTGAATTAATTACCGATTGTCCCACACGAACCATTTGGCAGCTCCATAATCGTCCACATGCAGAAGCGACGATAAGATGTAATTTTCTAGTCTGTACTCTAAGCCCGAGCTCAAGTTTATGAGCCACTTATCCATGAGCTTCAAGTTCATCTTGACTTTGTTTATTCGTACTTGATTATGGCAAAGAGTACATCCAATGTGGAAGATATCAAAAAGAATGGAGGATGGACCCTATGGAGAGGAAAATTGAGAATGGATAGCCACCACATAAAGAGTCGTTGCCAATCACTTTTTATCCAACAATACCATCTTTGTGAATTTACTTCACAGGTTTCAAAAGCGAAGTACAAATCTAGACGAAATGAAACGATTGCCAATCGATTCACGTCTTGTCGCACTAATCCATTCATCCACGATTTCGGTTCATTCTGGCAAGATTGCGATTGGATCGGATCGACGAAGTTTTGTGTCAGACCTCAGGAAATGAACCACGGACAACAAGTTAGCAATCATCCAAAGCTTCTGGAGAAGAAATCAACCGCTATGTCTTGGCTGCTTCCAAGAGTTCTTAAAAGCGAACCTGACATAAGTAAAATACCGTCCCAAATTAAGAAGGTTGATGCATTAAGGCTACTTCAATATTAACCGGCGAAAAATACACTAGCATTAGAAATTACATTGAGCTTTGATGATCTAGCTTAAAGTTCATAAACCATGGGGTCCGGATCAGGATTACCTTAGATCTTCACACGCTTCTCTTTACGATGAAAATTAACAAAGGACCGTGAATTACCACATCTAATTTGTAACCATCAGTACCAAGATAAGTGAAACTTAAAAACATCTTGACTTTTTTCACTCAATGAACCTCAAATATCCAAACCAGTTCAGCAGTCCCGTCCGCATCTTTTCCTATGATTTGATTAACAAACACTCTTGAAGCAAGTTATTGTACGATATGTAAGGAAGATTAAAAAAGGGAAGGAGTCACATCGATCTTGGGCTGCCAGGGGTGACTTCCTCATGGTTCTTGCTTCTGAAACTTGGTCCTCCTAGTTATGGACGAAGTCACCGCCATTCGATCTGAACCAACCATCGCGTCTTGTTTGTTGGAGATAAACCAGACGTTGATGAGCATAATAGGGGCGAATCGAATTGATGAATCCATTCACAAAAACAGATCATCCTACTCGGTGAGTGGATCCAACTAGCGCCTGACGTAGATCAGGCCAAGTGACAAGTGGCCTACCACACTCAATGCAATCATTCGAGAATCGCCTTAAAATTGGGTGACAAAAAGCCATCACTTGATCGTTTTGCGCCTTTTGAGCAACTTCGGGGGAATATACTTTCAAGATGGTAGATCAAACTCTTAAATAACCTAATCAACAAGGTTTGTTTGGTCTTATGACAGTTCATGTTGAGCATTGTTAGAGAAAATGTCTAGAGAGGTTTTTTAAGCTGACATACCTATAACCCACTCTTCATGCCGTTCAGATGCCCAATTTCCAGGGCAGTAGTAACGCAATCTCAAGTAACAAAGTGGCAATAATTTGTTAATTTTTTAGAAAAAGGAACCATAACCCCCCCCCACAAAAAAAAATAATACTCGTTCCTTTTTTCACCTTCCAAGGTGGCCTTTAATTTTTTGTTTCTCTTTCGACAACTAAAAAAGCTAGAGGTTTTGGTCCAATTTATCAGAAATATTTTTTTGCTATTTTCATAAAAGGCATTTGCTTGGCAGGAAATATTCCTTTGGGTTGATTGAGTATGTTACACCAAATTTCCCTACCTCCACTTTTTCCATGACTTAAGGGTCATGTTTCTGACAAGGAAGCTTCACATATATGCTTGAGAATTTTATTAATAAGATCATCATAATAAAAGTGTGTTCGAAAACAATTTCAGTTAACAGCGAAAAAAGTAAAAGCGAAGTCAACGAATCAGCTTTCTTTGAATTAATTTTTCAAAAGATTAAAATCGATATTACAACGTAGGCTAGTTTACGATACCTTAACACATAAAACTGTCTAATATGACGTAACAGTTTTTAAAACTGAAACCTATGTTAACTTTTAAAATATGTCCTTCCCCTCTCCAGTTTCAAATTTCAAAAAGTGATATCCCCAAAAGATTGGTACTGTTTTAGACCGTTCCATGACAACTCGACCCAACTGACTACTCGACCCAGCGGACAGCTCAACCCAGCAGACAATTCAATCTAAGGGAAAACCTCACCCCAAGGGACAAAAGAAATTAAGCACAATTGATTGGCTCACAAGTAGTTCATATTTATAGAGTAAAATTGATCACATTAAAACATGTGACAAATCTGAAGCGCATTAAACTATCACTTAATTAATTCCTTTTAAGACTACTTGTATGTAGTTCAATCAAGATGTGACAACCAAAAAAATCGTTGTTTTAATACTTGAATCGATTTTGTTTAAATTCAATGCTTTTCTGATGTGAACACCTTTTCAAGCAAATTGAGTGTTAACTCATCAAGTTCAAGTTTTGTTCCTTAAATTAGTATTTTTTGCCAATATCTTATGTTTAGCTTTTACTGGATTGACTTGTCCGCAGGGTCGAGTTGTCCACCTGATCGAGTGGTCCCGTCACCGTTTTAGACATTTTTGGGAACGAATGACTTCCCTACAATGTATTGCCATTGGTGTGGCAAACATCTTGTCAAAGTAAACATGGCCAAGAATAGAAGTAACGAAGTGCTAAGCAAAAAAGGATAGATGTTAGACTGTCTACTTATATCAGGAAAAATTAAGTATCGTAAACAGTGCAAATTCCCCAGGACCATAAGATTAAAAACAGCATACAAATGCAATACATTTTGAACAATTATGTCAAGCTTCAAAATCAGTTCTGATCAACAAATTATATTGACAGGAAACCCTCAAATTTTAGGACTATTTAAAACAGAAATAACCTTGAACTTGAAAAAAATGTGTCTGATCTTGATGGGGCAAAAAGTCTGAAATATTGGTCATCTAAATTTTAGGCAACGTAACTGTAATGAGTAAAACCATTACTCTTTTTGGCAAATAATGGTTGTCTCATGAATCACTTATTTTGTTTAAAGTAATTGTAACTTTGATACGCTCCTTTTATTGAGAAACGGTTAAAATATGCCTTGCCAATTTGATAAATAAAAGCGTGACAAATTTAGTCCCTCTCATCAAACATTCCTAATTTCCTTAAAATTCAGTGTATCCAGAACACTTTGACTGCTTCATAGGCTATTCGGTTGTCGATAATTCACTCAATTGTTATACCACTTTGTTTTTTTATCCCGAACATGTCGCTTCATTATTACAATTATGCATCTACTTCAGCTCTTTCGCCATGATTGAATTCACCTCGACTTGGCACTTGAGAATGTGGTCTGTACTTTTTAACCCACATCACCACAAAGTACCACAAGGTTCAAATTGAGACCTCTTTCAGAGGCTCCGAGGAAGATTAGTTGGTGATCTTTTTTGGTGCAGGCTCTCTTTCATTTAAGAGGTGTGAGCAGCATTGCAGATTTTTCTGTCTGGACGAAGCCGTTCAAAAATCGCACTCAATAAGCAAGTGATTGCGGAGAGGATGATTACATGACACCCTTCAATGAGATAGTAGATCACCATACCGATCAACGTGATTAAAGACTAGTCTAGCTGCCAATATTGGCATCGTGCTCTTGCGCTTAATGCCAGTAGAAACTACGCATATGAAGGGTTAATTCATTGGCAAGTTTTCCTATTGATCACAATGTTGAAAACGTTGCTCTTCTCTGAAAAAAAAATCAAGAGAAACTCAAATTAGGGCTTCACTGGTCCTACGTTCTAGGGTAGACACAAATTATGAGTTGTTTTTTGATGGCGGATTTCATCATTTGAAATGAGCTGTGGAGTTATGCTTCAACATGAGATAATTCGCATCAGTTTGATGGGGATGTTTGGGATTGAAATAAATATTTCAATAGCTAATCAAAACAAAGTCAATGTCTTATTTCAACTTTCACTAGTGGGGGTTAGAATCAAGATTCTGAAGGCTATCCAAGTAAAATAAGATATGCACCCTATCCTTTGGCTATCAGATTTTGTGTTTCCCTCAAAAATTGAATAATGGTTTCCGACTTCGATTGTGATGGTTGTAAATCACCATCAACAACTGGCAGGCTGGCTAAATAAATCAATGGCAAATGATCTTCTCGTTGATGGGTGCCAAATCATAAATTTCTTGCCCCAGCAACGTCGCTGACTCAGTTTCGAACAGGGAGCGATTATATTTTCACTCAAGTGGGTCGTGATGTCAAAAGTCAACTGAAATTTTATTGACTGGAGGCTTTTGATTGGCTCGCTACTCACTATCCCCAATAATTGTGTCACCTAATGGTCCAAGGTTCAAAATTGGTTCAAATCACGCTTTTTCTCGCCGGTCGAGGGCATCTTCATAATTGTCAGAAAGCTTCATACAAACACTAAACCGATTGTGTATTCAACGAAATATGAACTTTAAGGAATAGTTTCCTCAAAAACAAAAGATTATATGTTTTAGTAGCTCAAAACGTCTAATCTTTGTGGTTATAAAGCATATGTGCACTGCATATGGTTGGAAATCCATTTGATTGAGATCACATATTAACGTAAGCAGCTTTGCGCGACTCTAAATTTTTGTCCATTGGATAGTGCACAAAATTGAATAAGGACTAGGTTTCGAAAAGAAATGTTAGTGGGATTGATAACATTTAACTTTGACGAGCAAACAATATTTAAAAGCATCAGCTTAAATACTTAAAACGGGACGCTTAAGCTTACGCTTCTCTATTATTTTGCCGACTTTACTGCAAGTAAGCACCTACAGGACTTCAATCTGAGCTTCAGACCAAACCCCACTGAAGAGTAACGGGAGTGTTGCTCTCATTTTAACTAAAAATATTTCCCAATCAGACCATTCGTCAGTTTGGCGTGCACGGAAAGGAGCTTTGTCTGATCACATTCTAAGGCAAAATTTGGGACAAAGAGCTTTAAAACTGCACAATCAGATGTTTCAAGACTTAACAATACATTATTGATAGAGCAAGAAGGAAATCTGTCATTCAAGGACGGAAATCTGACAACAAACTCGTCATTTGAGAAACCCTGAACTGAACTGACACTGAACTACGATGAATATCAGTTTAATCACTAATAATTCTCAAGCCTACATCGTATCTCGGATGCTGAGGTTTAATGGATACTTGTAGGGTTATCGTTCAACCATGTTCAATCAAGATAACATCACCTTGGAAACCCCAATATTCCTACGTGTGATGATAACTAGCATTTGGAGTGAGAATATTAAATCAAACCACTTTGTCTAAGAATCTGTACAAAAGACACAAAATGAACCGTGAAGAGGTGTTAAAAAAGCACCATCTTTGAATTGAAAGTCTCTCTTTGATAATGAGCCTTGAAGATTAGCGGGCAGCGTCAGCTAGAGTTCGTGGTTCATCAGCTTTAAATCGTCTTTGATCCAGTGTTGCCATCGATTCAGTACTCTACTAGATACCACGTTTTGATGAATGATCCTGGCGTGCCTTATACGTCGCTCAGCATCCGCCCAATGATCATTTGAACATATTTATGGTGCAAGAGAAAACCAATTTATAGGGCCTCCAGAATGCGGACAAGCCCGTGAGTATTAATTATCACAGATTTTGGAGGCACGATCCAAAGAGATTCCCCCAGACACCCTGGCTTCAACACGAATGCCGATGTCATTTTTCATTGGGCTGTCTGCCATTTTCCTGATTTCCCTGCACTGGTCGATTGTACTCGTACATACAATCTAAATACATGTTGAAGGTACAACAACAACAGACCCCAACCAATCATCCCTGAGCAAACCGCAGAGGAATACTATGCCGTATTGTTCATTATCCAGGCTAGAACTAGAACGAAAAGGGCCTTCACACTCCCAGTCACGATTGTGATTATTGGTTCAAATGAAAAGACCGATCAACAACCAAACTCATTTGGGGGATTTAGATATTCGTGTAGAAACAAAAGCACCTGGCCAGTTAAAATTGTGTCAGGGGGTAAAGCGAAGTATTGGTTTGCCATCAATTCAGTACAAAGAGTCTCAAACCCCAGTCAAGTAAGTTTGTGTTTGGCGCGGGTGATTTGAACGACCGACATTTTGAGGTGTGTTTGAGAAGCAGTACTTTTTTCCCCCTCTGATGATGCCGAGTCCATCGTAGTTGAAACATATTCTTGGGTTAATGGGCATTAAATTTGAAAATTGCTCTGGCTAGTGAGCACGCAATGAGGTTGGCTCGAGAAATAATCGCGGTTGTTTCGAGAAGTGATCTCATGAATGCTGGAAAATGGATATTTTTGCACATATACCCATCACGTTGAGCGCTTAGTTAAAAAAACAGGGAATCGAGGTGATCGAAGAAGTACGTATGTTGATTCTGAGGATCTTATACCTGATTAGATGCTCGACAAACTTGATGGATCTGACAAAATCAACTAGCAGAAATCGTAATTATGGCGTGGCAACTACTCATCTGCATCCGAACCAAGGCCTCTTTTATCATCTTGTTACTTTTCCATCTGGTTGGTAATTGGTAGTACGATTTGAGAAACGCTCGTCTCGAATTCAGATTTCCTGGCCTATCCCAAAATTGAAGTGATGTTCAATTTGGGAGGAAATCGTTTGCACGGATCTATTGACTTTTGGAAATGATCATCGTTTTGGGGCAAAATCATAGACGGGAAAATATGCTACCCAGCTTTGACAAAGACACAAAGCGAGGAATATGAACTAAATTCATCAACGCCAATGACCGAGGGAACGTTGTGAATCCGATAAAAAGTTCTCACCCAAGCATTGTTTATGAACTATGACCTAGGCGTCCCCAGGAGCTGTCAGCAAAGTACATCAACTTTGGCATCGTTTTTTTCCTTCTTTCAATAAAATAATCATTATGCCTTTACGAGAATGCTGGCGAAGTTAAAATTTACCTTCAACAACGCGGATGATCCTTCCAGAACCCTCGAAATTCGTTTTCTGAGCCATTTTCATGCGTCTTTGTGCCAGAGGCAGCAGATGAAACAATGTTTGGCGGGGTTTAGCGCTGAAAGAACCTCATCGAGAAGTGAAGTGAATGTTCAAAGGGGAAGGAAGGAGGGGGGGGGGGGCACTCATTCCATGCATTGTAAACCAATTCTATAATGGACTGTATGGCCTGTATGTGATCCAAGTACTGTACATATGGAGTAAGATGGAGGCGGGAACTTGCCTTCGTGTACTTTGGAGGAGGTATGTGTTTGGAAAAAATAACGCGTCTCAAGCTCGCCGGTTCCAGAGGAGGAGGAGGATGACCCCCTTAGGCCTAGGCCTGCCAACTATCACCATGAAGATGAGTCGGGTATGTGTTGGTTCGTGGGCCCGGATTCGATATCGGCTATAAAAAGAAACGGGCTCTCCGGATTGATCACAGTTTCACGGAGAAGATTCACGAGCTAACAACGTGATTGTCTCCTTGGTCTGATCAGGTGAGACTCGGTAGACAGAGTGTGACTAGACTTGGTTAGGCCAAACAAAAAAATCAATAGGTTTTGTAATATGACCATGTTTCTTAATTCCAGCATCATGAAGTTATCCCTCTTCCTCATTTTCTGCCTGGGGCTCATCACTCTCTTGAGCTTGACTCCTGAGAGTGAGGCTGCGACCCGCCGTCAGCTTCGCAGAGGTCGAGCTGGTCTCAGACGTGTGCAAGGTAGATCGCAATCAGTTTCTCCCCGAAGGTCACACCCGTATCCTCTCCAATATGCCGCTCAACGATCCGTCCATCGACCCGCCAGACTTGGCAAGTCAGTTCGCAGAACCAATAAGTCTGGTCGCCGTGGAAAGGCCGTCCGAAGACGGCAGAAATCCCGCCGAAATGGCCTTCGTCGCAAGCAGACACCTACTTACCGACCAAGAAGTCGAACCGGCAAGAAGACCAAGCCCATGGCCAGGCGTCAATCTCGTCGCTATCAGAAGAGAGTCCAGTCCTCTTACCGAAAAGCTGGTAGACGCTCTCGCGGTCGCAAGCAACGCCGAGGCCGCAAGGCTCTCCAAAAGTACTTCCGCCGCCGTTACCGTAGTGGTCGTCAAGAAGGTGAAGTGGTTGAGGAGGTAGAACCCATTGCACCCACTAATGCCGAGGAGGCTGAGGAGACCATTGAGGCCATGGATGAAGCCGTTGAAGACCCTGAGATGCAAAACGAAGTGGATGCCAACGGTGACGGTATTCCTGACTGGTGCAACCCCATCAAACCTATGGGCGCTTGGTTGAACTTCCGCAAGATGAAGCTCTGGTGTGCTGACCGCGGATTCACCAAGTTTGGTCCCTATGGTGGGGTTCCCACCGAGGCTCCTGAAACCACTGCCGATGGCGAAGATGCCGATGGTAGTGATTTGATGGAGGGAGAGGAGGATGCCATGGATTATCTCGATTATGAGATGGAGGCTGAGGATCCTGAAGCTGATCAGGCAGCTCTTGAGGAAGGAGGTGACGAGGATGTTGACTACTAACCAGTAGCGGATCAAACACCCGCTCTCACTCCCCAAGCTTTAAGTTTCGAATAAGCGATGATTTGCCAATGATATTTCGCCAATTCAAATAATTCGACCATTTCTTCTTTAAACAGCGACCACGTCTATGATGCGATTTCCCCTATTGTTGCACAAATCAGCGAATAACATTCTGACAATAAAACTCCTCTTCAAAAGGAAAATATGGAGATTAATCTAGCAACTATGTTATTAGAACAATGGTACCTAAAATAGGCATTCGACTATCAGATTCAAAATGTTTCAAAATAATCAGGAAAGCAACAGAACGAAGAATGATAGGAACGCCTAGAATCAATATTTCCATTGGCAGGAAGACATGGGCTCTGTTAAAGCTTGAACGTGTTAATTATTAACATACTATTGTAAAATTTATGCGTTAAAAGCGGTAAATAGAGCGATGGTTGACGTTACACTTGACCTTTTGAGATAATGATGAGAAGAAATCAGCTTGTAAGTGTGCCTATAGATCGTCCCCTAGAAACCTCGTTCCAAACTGATTCCAAAAATACCTTAAAACACGAGGATCTTTTACTTGAAGCTTTTCATGACCAGTTAACGAAAAGTCGAGGAAATGACAATCTGGAAAATTGTGTGGTTGAGTCAATTTCAAGTCTATAAAAAACTTGCATGAAAACAGTCCAGAGTATCTTTTTAAATCATCCAAAAACCAATGCAGAAAAAGGGCTTTGGGTTCACTCCTTTGAACCATACAATCAATCCTGCAAAAAGAAGAATTTCATTTAATTAAAGTCATACTAATTATGGTTTCAAATGAGCAGGTCTGTTCATGATTAAGAATGTGACCGTGACAAGAGTTCTAGAAATCTAGGTCGGATTGAGCCCTTACCTGTGAGCTCCAGCACTAAAAAGCCTCAGCTAGAGCCAATTGTGCAATCTTCAAGACCATGCATGAGCTGGGGAAAGTAACTCGTGGATGCCAAAGTTCATGGCCCCCCTTCTAAAGAATGTTCAGAAGGTCGTTCGGTCATTATGGCCTTCACAAACCATGCTGGCAAGACTGACTGCAAAATGGGTCAACAACAGATTCTCAAACAAAACAATTCAAGCCAATTTCAGAAGGAGTCAAAGAAATATATCCACTAGTATGTTGATGACTAGAGATCGGATTTGAAATGATTTGCACGTTGAACAGAAATCAAGAGGTAAACAAATAAGCAATTGGTTTTCTGAGGTGTGAAAAGTTTGAACTTCTGAAGAAGAAAACGGTTAGGATAAACCCTCCAGGAATTTCTGCTCAAAGTGCAAATCAACATTCAAATCCGATCCATATTTTCTAATTCAATAAAAGAAACGGCAAACAAGATCTATTTTTTTTTTTTTTACCAAAATGATGTTTTTTTTTCATCTGTCCCAAATTTGGCAAAAAAGGCAAAAAACTTAGATTTTAGATGTTTTTCTAGGTTTGTTCATAAGGATTAAATACGATTTGTTTTACTTTGGTTCACAACAATGAAGTCCACTTCTCTTCTTTCTCGGGCTCCTTCATTGTTTAATTTGCTTCCCTCTAATATTCGTAGGGAAAACGTAGGTCTTGTTGATCCGGTTGCATCTTTCAAGTCAGACTTAAACAAATTGTTAGATAGCATTCCAGATCAACCCTACATTCAAGGACTAGCTCGGTCTGCCAACTCAAATTCGTTATAGACCAAATATTATATAAAGATTGAAAGGTAATAAATAGACGAATTATAACCTTTCATTTTAATAGTACTGGAGATTACATGCCCTGCAGCGGTTAGAAAGGCCCGTGAAAAGACAAACAAACAAAAGGTCACTTTGCCCAGCCCCAGTGTGGATGACTATCTAATTGGTCCAAACTTTGGTCTTACTCTCTATTTGGGGGTTGCACGTATCCAAGTACAATTTAATCACTTGTACAGTTTGCTTTAAAAATGCTTGAATTCCCGCCTTCGGTAGTAGGGCTACTAAAGCTCGTCTCCTATTGGACAGATATTTTTGGACATCTTGTAAGATTCCGCGAGAAGTAAAAGTTAGGGTGGCCATGTCAGATGAAAAGTATCTATTCTTTAATGTCTCTGACAACTATTTTGCAGCTACATCCACATTCATAGACCATGATTACGCTCCCTGGAAATAAATCACGCAAAAGTTAGGTTTTGACATTGGTAACATTTATTTGAATAACGGGGCATTTTGGTCACTTCTTTCCTCTTTTCCAACCAAAAAAGCAGCAATCCTAACTTTTTGAACGCCAACAAACATTTAAAAATCGCAGAAAAGTTCTGAAAAGAAGAGAAGGAATGTCTGCTTTTTCATTATTTGTGCCATTATCATTTGAATGTGCAGTGCATTTGTCTAATATTACTTCAAACTGTGCCAATTGGATGTGTGCCTGTTGGTCTGCCAAATCACTGGCCATATTTATCATGAAGTGAGAGGAAATATGTTGGTGCAACTGTGTTAGTGCATTGATGTAAAGGTTCGCCTAAGGCCCTGGTTTATCAAGTAAGTAAGCTCGGCTAACTTGCCATATAGCTCATCATCTGAAAACGAGCCCATTCAAAAGAAGCCATTTGTTTTTATTCAAAACTCCTCACTTAACATTTCCCTGGGTCAGCGTACATTGCAGAATTGAACGTTAAGAATTTGTAACAAATTGTTATTCATATTATTTTAGCAATCAAGTTGTTGCAATGCTTGGACATCTACTTGGTCACAAAAGTAAGAAAGGTGGTATTGGTCAAGATTTCTCCATGATTCAGCCAAATGCAGTGGGTTGTTGGGTATTTGTGAAATTCCTTGCGACTGCAAACTAGGTTGTGGTCAGAAACTAATACTATTTCTTGCAAAAGAGCCACCCTTCCTTAAAATTTGAGCGGAATATTCGTCAGACATCTCAGTCTCTAAAAATGTGACGGAATGGTTGGAATCGAGTTTGGGACGAAGGGTGTTGGCAGCAAGTCGAAAATGGATGAAAATTCTCAGTCCTACAGATCTCGGTAAGAACTGGACAACAAATTAACAAACTGATTATAATATTTTTATGGTATAATCCAGGGCTTTCAAACTCATTATGAAAATGACACTATGTTTCAAGTTTGTTACGGCAAAAACGACGCCCTGAAACAGATTTTAAACATCTCTAAATATTCAATCAAAAGAGGGTTTCTATGTTTAAATTGTTGTTAACCTTTTTAAGACCTTTGAATTAATTTCAAACGATTATTAACCAATGTTTTTTGCTACTCTGTGCTCCTCTGTTAATAGCAGAGCGTTTTATAATGACTTTCTACCAAAGCGGGCCAATGCTAATAGTCCTACTACCGAAGTGGGCTAAATCCAGCAAACCATGCAGATAATTTAGTTGCATTTAATGTGTGATAATAAGATGGCGGAATTTACTAAAATACTTGCAAAACGAAAGCATAATATCTGAGAGTGATGTGTTCTAAAAAGATCGAAAAAGAGACCCCTGATTTGATCGCCCACCCAAGGAGTGCAATTCAACAATTTTAGACTCATATTCGTCCTGTCTCTGCCCGCCCACTTTCAGCTTTCTTGCGATGGACAAATGTAGATTCTTGGAGCTAATGGTCGTTAATATGAACAGCTTGGATAAAGTAATGAGCGATATTCAATATTGCTTTTAAAAAGTTACTTTAATAGCATATCAAGTAAATTGTTTCGCATATTCAAAGACATTTTAGCAGCTTTCTAGTTAGCAAATATGCACAAAATTTGTTCTTCGACGTTTTAAAAAGTAGCCCAAGAAGCACAGTGAGAAAAATTGTTGGAGTCTTCTCTCAAGACTTTAAGAACTTCCAGAGTAAAATTGCTAAACACCCTTTTGATGAGAAAGGGTTGTAAAACATATAACCCAAAATTTCAATAAAAGTGCCAAAAGAGTCAAAAATGTAGCCAGTAAGGGCAAAAGAATCAACGGTCAAAGTAGAAAGGAAATACCAGCAAAAATTGCAATACCTTTATGACTCGCTAATCGTTTAAACTACTTTTTTTTAGTGGAAACTACGTTTTAACAACTCTAACCAAGGTACCACCAACGCAGCAACAATACCATTAGGGCATGCCAAGTAAAGGAAATTCAAGGAAAAATGTGGTCTGGCACCCTGATTTTTGGCATTTTGGGGAGGGAGTACTTAGACAAACATCACAGTCAACTCGCACCATCTGCGCATTGAATTTTCAATAGTGGAATGATTTTGAGTGAGGTCCGTTACACAATCCAACAAAATGAACATGATTGGTGTAACTTGGCAACGGCACTATCAAATTGGCTCAATATCTCAATGCTGTTTGCCTAGACGAGTAGGTAGAATGAAATAAATGTCAAAGTGCAATGCATGCACAATGCGGATTGGGTGGGCATGCTGTCTTTGATTTTACCCCATGGAATAACGTCAGTTGCTCATGAACGCGTTCACTTTACAAGCCCTATAGAGAAGCATAAAAATTTGGGATTTCATATTTGTGCGCCCTCTGGTTCTACCATTAAGTAAGTGTCACCAACTTCTAACTGATGACAAGATGCTGGCACCAATATTTTGTTCTCCATTATTGCATGTTTTTGTCACTTGCCATGATATGACATCTCATGAATGTTGCACTTAAATGGTTCAAGATAATTGACGAACGATATCCAACAATGCCGAACAATTTTGTCAATGAAGATTTTGAAGCACTGGATGTGCAAAAATCATGGTAGTTCTTGTCGCGATTGTGCCGCACCCTGGCTTGCCCATACAGCTGAAATCCATGCCAGTTCTTTACACGTCTCTATAGGGGATGTCAATTAAAGGAAATTCAAGGAAAAATGTGGTCCGGCACCCTGATTTTGGGCACTTTGGGGAGAGAAAACTAAGACAAACATCAAAGTCAAATCGCACCATTCGCCCATTGAATTTTCAAGAAGCGAGTGATTTTGAGCAAATTGTGTTACAAAACCCTACTAAATGATCATGTTTGGTGTTGATCAGTGAACGCACTATCAAATTGGCTCTATACTACAATGCTAATTGCCTAGACAAGCACGTAAAATGGAAAAAATGTCAAAATCCAATGTATGCACAGTGCGGTTTGGCTGGGCATGTTGTCTTTTATTTTACTCCATGGAACAGCGTCAGCTTCCTTATAGGGCGAGTCCATGAACGCGTTTACTTGACTAGCCCTATAAGGAAGCTTAAAAGACCATAGAAGAAGAAACATATAAGGGTAAACATCGAGTTTGTTGTGATTTTTTCTGCAGCTGAATCGGCAACTAGAACAGTGAATACTGGCTTTTCAGTTACTATTTGGTATATCTTTGAGTAGCCCAAGAAACATGAATTGTTGCGTTCCATTGGTTTCCACCGATTTTTTTGCAGACTTCCTTACCTCTATTGGGATTGGAAATCCAGTAGTTCAAGACGAGAAATCTATTCATTTTACTTAACTTTTATTTATATATATTGTTCCATCGACCAATGAATTAGAGTTGGCTGATCTGGCTAACCCTTGAATATAAGATTAATCGGGAATTTTAGTCAAAAACTTGTCCAAGTCTGACTTAAATCCTGCTACTGGATCAAAGCCTACATATGCCTTACGAATATTTGAAGGCAACGTATTGAACAATCAAGGAGCCCGAGAAAGAATAGAGTTGGACTTCGTTGTTCTAACTACAAATAATTAGCCGAGTTTTACTCAAACATTGTTGCATATATCACAAGTATTTTTCACAACATTTCTCGAGATTTGAAACATGTTTAAAAGTTTGTAATATGCCCAAAGCAAATATTTCAATGGACGAACACTACTCCCACCCTTCAACCAAGTTTTCCATTCAGCCAGTAACAGAACAATAGACTCATTCGATCCAATGTAGGTTTATCAACAGAGAAAAAGTATTTATTGTGTTCATTTTGACATAGATAACCCCAACATAAGATTAGGAAGGCCTGAATATCAATCAATGTTCAAAGTCTCATTCAAGAATGTCATCTCCATCCCATCCTAAATGCAGTATCACACATTGCATCTCTTCAATCGGGAGGATTAGAATGATGAATAGTATACAGAATCAGATCGATCAACCAACCAACATCTCCGAAATCCGGATTCCAATCCTCTCACACACCCCAGCAAGACAAATGAAGTGTCGACCCCAGTCACCCACCGCCACCCTGGCCTTCCTGGGGCCTGCAGCCACGGTCATTCCCGACCCCGCCCCTTCTTTTAAATCCCGTTCTGTGAGCAAAGACTTGATTGAGCGACCAACCCAAAAGCCTAGATCGATGATGGAATGATGATTACCTAATACCTCGCGCCAAAAGAAGATTAATTTTCCGATTCAAAAGTGATCAATCTTAGAGAAAAACGATAAATCATCGCCCATACCTGTAGTTACTTGCCGTTATTAGTTCAGAAACCTCAGAGCCGGCACACCCCCCTGATTGGTCCCCTCTAAACTACATACATCCCTGAAGACCGACCACCCCAACCAGCAGCACACTTTTGGATTGCTCTTATCGTCCATTTTCCCGCCCACACAATTTTAGCCTAATAAGAGATCAATCCGGATCCAACGGCCCGGATCTTACCCAACTCACAATTTATCACTTTAAAGCGCCGGCATGACCATCACCTTCCTGTGAAAATTTGAAATTTATTTTTGTGTTTAGCCGTCTGTTCTTATGGACGGGCTCCTTATATTGTTCTATAAAAACCTGAATCTCTTTTAGTTCAATACTATCTGTAATGTTTACTGCATATAACTATCCAAATTGTCTTTAATCATAGTTTAAATGCTTTTACTATATTTGTTTTTCGTTCTGACCTGACTTTTGGACTAAATATTCGTTGTCAATATTTCGACCCATACTCGCTATTAAATAGTTTTACATATAATGAGAACTGTTGTCCATTTTTTCACGATTAATGAGCTGGAAAAATTGTCGGTTTTCGTTCCGAACAACTGTTTATGATTTAATAGTCATAATTGAATTTTTGAAAATACTTCCGAAAAGCAAAGCATTTTATTAAAAAGTGAATCACAGGTGCTTATGGGAATATTTCATTCCTCAGTTTTCCCTATGTTCATTATACTAATCATTTTGTTTACCGTGCATAACATAAAAATTGAATGAAAGGCCCATTGGGAAATGATACGATTACTTGCAAGTTCATCTGATTAGAAATCTACATCAAAATATTTGTCAAACCGTTTTGATCGGGTAGTTTCACGCGTAGACGGCTCAGAGATGAACTGTTTGTCAAATACCAAACATTTCCGAAATTGTTAGGCAAACTTTGTGACAGAATGTTTCTCGTGTAGACGCACCATTATTTCAATATATTTTTGAAATACCGAATTGCGAGATTGAGTTTAGTTTCTCTGTTATTGGTCACCATTTGTATTCTCGTTTGAGTTCATTTCCAGGTCTAGTCAAGTTTTGTTGTGTTCACTAGAGACTTACTTTAGTCTCTAGTGTTCACTAAGTCAGTTGCTGCTGCTGGCTTTGTTTTGGTTTTGATGAGCTTCTATGATTGCCCTGTTGACGTTTTTGACCTCCATGATTGCCCTATGATTAGTGATGGGAACGTTGCCTCAAAAGTCTCAAGCATTCAATGCAATACCGGTCCATTGCCAGATTCAAAATGTATCATGCAAGCTTGAGCCTTTCCGAGACATTGGCAGGGACGCCAAAATGGATCAAAATTAAATCCAGCTCATTATTGAGCACACCCAACGAATTTCAATTAAAACACAAAATGTTAATAGAACCCAAGCCCTTTAATGTTTCATAGTCATTCAATTCGTGTTTCAAGTCTCTTCTACCCATACCATCACATCATGGCCTAGAATATTGGCTTGAAGTGTCTACATTGAGGCATCCTGAAGAAAAAAAAGAAATTGGTGTGACAAAAAAACTGATCGATTCATCAATGCAATATGAGCGGCATCCGAAATTGTACCCATCAAACTTCAACTAAAGGGAAAATGACGTGAAATAAGGCTGATGCCACAATATGATGACTCTAAACTTGTCCCGGCATCATGACATAGTTTTTACATCAACACGAGATATCAAGAGATAAGCCAGACCAACCGCCCTGGATTCTTGAACACGTTCTTGTCAGTGTCACTGTCATGAATGCAGCCAACTGACTTGTGCGTTACCGCGTTGATCTCTGTTTCACAGCTGTGATCCCTGGTCAAAGGACCAAGTATCACCATGTGAACAATGAAAATCATCAAGGTGAATCAAAAACCCTCTTGACCAAGGTGATGGATGACTAATTCGCAAATTGGTCAAGCTCTGTTTTTTCCACTTTTACGTATCACAATCCCTTAAATGTGTTCAAACATAAGTGCAAACGTGTTCAGTTTGGCATATCAAATTGTGGGTTTAATGGCATAGAATAAAGAAATAAAACATTGGTGATTTTTCTGGTGGGCACCTTTGGACGGTGGATTTATTTCCTTCTGTCCACCATCGGCGTCATGGACAACCTCAAGGAGGCTTGAACCAAGCCTTGTATCAGAATGTATCAGGCTTGAAAAGGTTCGCATCGTCTCATCAGTACCTATGATCAAATTTCGGCCACTATGATTGCCCTCTCATCTCTTCATGATTGCCCATGTTGCCATAGTCAGCTGGCATTTGATCGCTCTGTTGTCATCTCATTTTGAATTTTGCTCGGACAAACACGAGCAAAGGCGAGCTATTAGCAAATCAAATTCCTCGACTTTCGTTACGCAGCGGAGAGTGAGCAAAACGAATGATATTGGATGAGGCCTGCTGAATGCCCTTACGATTACTTCCTTTTTGTGTCCAATTTGGTGGAAAGATTGAGGAGTTCGAAGTTAAAAAGCGCAGGTCAGGTTTAAAAGGGCTGGATTTAGAGACCCTAGATGACTTGATGTGCCATTCTATCAGGCTTGACAGTTTATCATTATTAAGGTCAGTTATGATGGTAATTTCAAGCTGGCAACTCTAAATCATTAGGCATAGCCCAAAAATGACCCAAAGTTGTCCTTCCAAGAACAGGTAATTTCAGATCTGGCAGTGCTGTGGGCTAATAACAATGAGTCTAAATTGAATCAACAAACAATGGTGGATTTCTGAGTGAACGAAAGAAAGTAGCTAGTGCCGTGTCTACAAGTATTAAAACCAAACAACTATTGGCATCATTAGTTTCCTGAAACATTCAAGCACCAATTGGTATAAGCGACTCCACCCCGTGCCAACCCCGAGAGAGACACTACAACACAAACAGACTCCAAATGCAGATTCCAATGAATCCAATCTAACCCAACTTAACCTAACCTAATCTTTCGGTTGCACGGGCCAGGGGGCGCCCAAGCCGGGGCGCAAGCCTGCGGCAGCTCGGTGGCAAGGGTCCTTTGCCTTGGATTCCAACTTCATGCTAAGTGCAAACTGGTCACTTCTTACTGTCAATAACGAAGCAGCTGTCACTGAGTTACCTTTTATAAAGTATTACCCCCTCAGCATTTTTTTGGCATATATGACCTGGGCTTCCCGTGCCCACCTATTTGGAGACTTCTTGCCAAATTGTGAGGAAAAGTCATGGATGTCTTTGGACGTCATGTAGGGATGTTAGTTACAAGTAAGGTAATGCTCATAAAAGTCGATCCCCTATTACTGATGGGAAAAGGGCAAGTAGCAAGTCATCACAGACACCCAAGTTCTACTTGTTTACAAGCAAAGCTTGGCCAAGTATTAGAACTTGGGCAAGCTTAACCCAAGCAGAGATCCTCTGCTAACGTAGCGAGCCCAAATGGTTAGCTCAGGAAAACCGCAAAATGGGGACTGTTTGTTCGTAGTTAAAGTCAGATTGCCAGAAGCAAACCAAGCAGTGAACCAAAGCCACGTTGCGGCGTCACTGTTGGTGCACTTTATTGCTTTTCCGCCACGGTAAGTGAAAATGCCCGCTATTTTTTCGTATATTCTCGCATCCCTAGTTACTTACTTCCCCCTGGGAGAATGTTGAGTAGGTGAAAAAGGTCTTGGGGGAAAGATGAATGAATCAGGCGACCAATTGTTCTTTTGCAGGTAGCAACAAGCATTACGGGGCATTTGTGGGAAAGGGGTTTTTTTGGGTGGGTATATATTTTAAACATTGTTACATATTAAGTTGGAAGAACAGGTAGGTGGTTTTTTAAAATGGAGCAGGGGAGAGTAAGTGAGTAGAGCAATGGTTTTTGAAAATGGAGCAGGGGAGAGTAAGTGAGTAGAGAAGTGGTTTTTGAAAATGGAGCAGGGGAGAGTAAATGCTGGAAGAAAAGCTTGAAGAGTAAATGGCAAGAGGAACAACAATAGTGCGCAACGAGACACTGAACATAGAAAACAAACCGGTTTGAAGAGTCAAGGAATTTGAGGTGGAGATTTTTGACCGATTGCTAATTGACGCTAATTGGA